>NW_027530521.1:40683-235111 GCF_008692635.1 Crocuta crocuta | reverse complement strand
GTGTGAGAGAATCCCAAGCAGGCTCTGCACTGTGAGTGCAGAGCCCAGTGCGGTGCTCATTCCCATGAACCATGAGATCATGACCTGGGCCGAAACCAAGAGATATGCTTTAGCCACCCAGGCACCCGAAAATAAGTTATTTAATTTTTTTAAAAATTTATTTTGAGAGAGACAGAGAGAATGTGAGCAGGGGAGGGGCAGAGAGAGAGAGAGAAGGAGAGAAGGAATCCCAAGCTGGCTCCACACAGTCAGTGTACAGAGCCTGACACAGGGCTCAAACTCACAAAACTATCAGACCTGAGCCAAAGTTGGACATGTAACCGACTGAGTCATCCAGATACCCTAATAAGTGATTTTTAAAGCAGAAGTAGTAGCAATACATTCTGGGTTTGTAGTATATGTAGAAGTAAATTATATGAAAACATCATAAGAAGTGGGAGGCAGGAATTGGAAGTATACTATTCTTTGGTTCTTAGGCTCTATGAAGTTGCATAAAAGTATTTCACGGTAGACAGTGATGAATAGAAGATATAATATGATATATAATATGGTCTCTATTATTATATATATATAAATGTATATTATATGTTAGCAACCACTAAAATATTTTTAAAAGAAGTACAAATACATAGGTAAAATGGAATAATAAAAAATAAACTAATTCAAAATTAGGCAGAGAATGAGGAAAAAGGGAACAAAAACAATGGAAACATAGAAAACAGTTGGTAAGATGTTATCCTACCTGTAAGGCATTCTTTAAATATGAAGACATACATAGATTAGGAGTAAAATTATGGAACAAGATATATAATAAATGCACTAATCAATGAAAGCTAGAGCAACTCTATTGATATCAAAGTAGACTTTTATACAAGAAATATTACCAAAGATAAAAAGGGATATTGCATAGATGACAGATGCATAGATGACAGATGGAGCAATTTGCCAAAAAGACATAGTAATCCTAATGGTATTTGTACCTAAAAATGAAGTCTTGAAACTACATGAAAAAGAAAGACCTAATAGAAATGACTGTCCTTTTATTGAAGTTTTCTCAGTCATCTTTCGGTTGGATGAAACTCCTTACGTAGCAAATTTTTCAGAAAGGGTGCTTATGTACAGTATTTACTGAGTTACTCCATGATCAAAACTTTACTTATTAAAGGACAGCTTGGCTAGGTATAATATTCTAGTTTATAATTTCTTAACATTCTTGAAAATGCTGCTACACAGTTGCCTTGCTTTGTAGTGTTTTGGGAAGTTGCATGCCACAAGAATTCTTTTGTTTTTGTAAGTTATTTCATAATTTTGCCTAGAGTTCCTGAAGATTTCTTTCTTTATCTTTAACATCTAATAGTTTTATTAGAATACATCTTGGGGTTGATGGTTCTATGTTAATTTTTCCTGGTACCCAGTGGATCCTTTCAACGTGTAGATTCATTTTTTTAAGTTTATTTATTTATTTTGAGAGAGAGAAAGAGTATGTAAGCAGGGGAGTGGCAGAGAGAGAGGGAGAGAGAGAATCCAAAGCACTGTCCGCACAGAGCCTGACATGGGGCTTGAACCCACAA
Source organism: Crocuta crocuta (assembly GCF_008692635.1). NCBI lineage: Eukaryota > Metazoa > Chordata > Mammalia > Carnivora > Hyaenidae > Crocuta > Crocuta crocuta. The sequence continues at coordinate 233,540 of NW_027530521.1, read as the reverse complement.
ACTGAGATCATGACCTGAGCTGAAATCAAAAGTCAGATGCTTAACTGATTGAGCCACCCAGGTGCCCCAAGATTTAAGTGTTTTTAAGTTTATGAAATATTTTTTGGGTTGTAGTTTTAAATATTAGTTCTATTCTATTGTTTTGATTTCTTTTAAGACATCAATTATATTAGGCCTCCTTGGTCTAACTTCTATTTCCACCTCTTTCTTTTCACCCCATTAACTTCTTTTAAATGTCATTTTATTTCCTTTGATTACCTGATTTACTTTCATGCTGTTTATTATAATTCGACTTGAATATTCTCCTTTTGGTACATTTTCATTGCTGACATGATTTTTTTGTCTTTTTATTTTATTTTTTCCTGAGTTTAATCAACTCTCATTTCACCCCTTTCTGATTTTAAAATCTTTTTTTTGTTCTTAGATTTTGTATTTCTAATTCAACATTTTATTTTCATATCCTTAAGTGTTTGTCATGTCTTTAGCTTTCCTCTCTCAGAGCATAGTTGCTCGGTGTTTGTAACTTCTCAGAGTTCTCCAGCTGAATTAATTGAAAACATCTTGAACCTTTTCCTAACTCACAAATTTTTGGTAAAGTTTTACACCAGAGACAATAAATTCCATGGGGAATGTGGCTCTTGATCACATGTGAGGCTCAATTTATTTTAAACAGTTTAAGCATCTCAATATTGAAAAACAATCCTTGGTCTTCTAGTGAGTGAGTGGGCTTTCTAAACTAAAAATAGGACCTAAAACTCACTGCCTAGCTGTTTTCTTCCCTAATTTCTAAATAGATGATCTAAAGACTGGCAATGGGGATGATTTCCTAATCCTTCCCTTTGTGATTTATTTGCATCACCCAGGCTGTTCATTTTCTAAAAGATCATAGAACCCATGGAATCTTGTGTGGAAACAAGATTGGTGAGGTTAATTGCCAATCACAATCACAAAATCAAAATCACTAGAAGGGAGTTCCGGGGTCATGGAAAAAGTGCCTCAGCAACTTGACCAGTCCCTAGCTGTGTGACTCAGAAGTCAGTTAAACTCTCTGACTTTTCGCTGCCCCGTCTGTCAACTAAGAAGATTGGATTAATGATCTTTAAATTGCCTTTCAGCTCTAAAGTTTCTTCAGTTTCACCTAACGTCTTAGCTGAGATAAAGTGGCTTAGCCCACTGGGGGCCTTCGATGCAGAGGAAGGAACCTGTGGAAGAGTTTTGTGGTGAGGAGAGCTTCCTGTGTTCCAGGGCACCGCCTGCAGTCTCCGCAGCCCAGGAGGTCCCTTTGAGTGATGGGCTCTTGCAACAGAAGGAGAAATTGTTCCTGATTCTAAGGAGGAGAGCCTTTATGTTCAAGTCTTTGCTGTAAACTGAACATACTCAAACAAGGTAGGTAAGGCCATACCCAGGAGGATGTCTCAGGTTGACTGAATGTGGAGCCTTTTATAGGCTCCAAATCACTGTGTGATCTAGATTGAGTCACTTTTCCTCCCTGTGAAAAGCAGGGGACTGCACAGAATGTGCCCTGAAGTTCTCCTTGACATTCAGATTCTGGGATTCCATAAGGTACCCCTTGGGGTCTAGAGTGAGTTGTGGGAAGAAGCTCCTTGTGATGTGACTTTGAATTCATTGCAGTAGGTCTTCCGGGCTCTCTGTCACTTGTTCTTTTGTCCTCATCAGCTTTCTCTCATTGAGACTTTATTTAGGAGGATAAAATTCTACCTACTCTGGGTCTAGCACATCATTTACCTACCTAGGTTTATATGTAATCCATGGGTTACCTTCTAATCTGTGATCCTAGGGTGAGGGTTATTTGGTGAAGTGCTGGAGGGCAGAGGAGGTAATTTGTTACTAACTCCCTCTTTCTTTTGGGCAAGGGGAATGAATGAGAAAGCAGAGAGAAATGTAAATAAATACCAGGAAGTGTGAGCTCATAATAGCTACTACTTATTGAGAGCTTCCTCTTTGCCAGGCAACCCTCTTGCAACAACCATGTCAAATATGAGTTGTTCCCCTATTCCAAGAAAATGAAACAGTCTGTTCACAAGGACACGTGGTGTGTGGGTGATGGAGCTCAGCGTCGGCTGCCGCCTGCAGTGCTTGTTCCCATAATCCCTACCTAAGACCAGCCCCTGAGGAGAGAGAAGGGCAGCTCAGCAGGTGTTCTCGCTGTGTTGTCTCCAGTCTCTTAGAGGTCCGTGAGCCCAGAAATGTTCCCTCCACTAAAAGACAGGTCAGTTCTGACCTGTGACTCATCACCTCTGTGTCTACAATGATCCCATGAGCTCATATGATACAGTTGTCTTACATTTCCCAAATGAATTTTTTGTTTGTTTTTTAAAATACGTACCATGTGGCCCTAAATGGTAATCTTCTCAACGTATAGACTCAGATGTTAAATGTACAGGAGTGTGTCAGAGATTTGGTCTTTTAAGTGAGAATTGGGCAATTCGTGTCCGAGCAACACTGGATAAAACAAAGAACAACAAATGCCTTCTATGGAATGTAACTCATGGAAAATAATCTATGAGGTAGAAGTAATATCTTAATAGCAAAGTTGTGCTATGTGTGGCTTTGATCTTGTGCAGTAAAATGTAAATGTCTGTTTCTGAAATAGAAATGATCTACATTATTCTCAACTTTTTATATTTGGTGAAAAAGTGTCACACCTGTGTTGTCAAGATAGACTGAAAGGAAAATGTAGACAGATAGTATTAAATAACCTGCTTCTTTCTTATCAGTTCTACTCATTAATCAACTTATCAGTCAAAAGTCTACATATATAGTGAGCACCATCTATGATGTTGACACTTAGGTGCTGTGTGGGTTTGAGGAGTAATAAACTGAAGACAAATAGGCAGCATGAAACTACAATGAGCAATAAAAGTCTCTATAAAAATCAAATGTAGTAAATTGTATGGTTCTAACTGTAGATGGTAGAGAATTTCTTCTTCTTCTCCTTCCTTCTTCCTTCTTCTTCTTCTTTTTTTAATAAGTAGGCTTCATGCCTAGCACAGTGCCCAGTATGGGGCTTGAACTCATGACCCTGAGATCATGACCTGAGCTGAGATTGAGTTGGATGCTTAATGGACTGAGCCACCCAGGTGCCCCAAGAATTTCTTCATTTTTAAATTCAACTCAGTGAACATTTACTGAGTCCTTACTGTGTATTTAGTTCTGAAGATTTCAGACATGAACAAGCTCAGCTTATTCAGGGAGACAGATACAGAAACAGTAATTATAATAAAACTTGCTAAATATTCCAGTAGAAAGATGTAAAAAAACACAGAAGAAGTGTTGGCTAGAGGGGAACAATGAATGGTGTTTGATCTGAGCATTAAAGCAAGAATAACCTTGGGGTGCCTGGCTGGCTCAGTCAATGGAGCATGTGACTCTTGATCTTGGGGTTGGGTTCGAGCCCCAACTCAACGCCAAGTAGAGATGGTAGAGATTACTTAAAAATAAAATATTTTAAAAAATAAAACAAGAATAAACATTAGTCAGAAAGCTGAGGTGTGCCTGCCAAACAAAATGTAAAGAGCATACATGCAAAGACCAAGTTTGGGAGAATCATGTGTATTTCAGACCGGCTGGAAAATGGGCTCCAGGACCAGTGGTGGAAGGGAAACCAGAGAGGCGAACAGGCTCCAGCTCTTACGTGCCCGGCTAATGCTACTTAGCCTTCTAGGCAGGGGGAAACCATTGATAGATTTCAAATCACTGCCTCACTTGTTCAGATTTGTATTTTAGAAGTGTAACAATAATAAAAATAGCTTGCATTTATTGAGGGCTTGCTGTGAACTCAGTGCCCCATGCCTTACTGCATTTAGCAGAGGGATGGCTTAAACCCACTTCTGGAGTCGAGAACTGAGATGGACGTACACGTGTGGAAGTGACCGGGTGGCTTCCTAGACAGTGGACACTGTAAAGTGGGTGGGACTTGGAGCGGGAGGCAGAGGGACAGGCATGACATATGATGTGAAAAGTAAGATGCTCCTGTGGTGGTTATCAGCTTGCCTTTGTGAAAAGGTGAGGGGACCTCTAAGTAGAACAAGAATATGTATTTAGGGGCCATTGAAGTTGGCTTAAAAGGGCAAGGGGAAGGGGCACCTGGGTGGCTCAGTCAGTTAAGCGTCTGACTTTGGCTCATGATCTCTTGGTTTGGGGGTTCAAGCCCCGCGTCGGGCTCTGTGCCGACAGCCAGCTCAGAGCGTGGAGCCTGCCTTGGATTCTGTGTCTCCCTCTCTCTCTGACCCTCCCCTGCTCATGCTGTCTCTATCTCTCTCTCTCTCAAAAATAAAACATTAAGAAATTTTTAAAAAGGGCAAGGGGAAGTACTTTAGAGCTTCTAAAAGTCAGGGGGAGGAGTTGAGGCCTGCTTTCCAGGCAACAGGGAGACAGTAGCGGTTTCTGAGGGATCCGAGCACAGGGACTCAGGGAGAATGCTGACTTCAGTATGCAGGACGGGGGTCGGAGGGGGGACGATGACCCGCAACACCTGCAGACAGTCAGTGCATGGAGGAGCTGCGGTAATCCTCACAGGAGCTTCTAGCCTGCCTGAAGACCATGGCTGCAGGAAGATGGAGGAGGAAATTGGTGAAATCAGTGGGTTGTGGGGATTGTGTAAATGTGGGAAAAGCAGGAGAAGCAGGAGTTAGAGGCGACTGCAGAGATTCAAGCCTGAGCCCAGGCAGAATGATGGCGCTCCTGTAAGACCCCGCTGAGAAGAGGGGTCTGTCAGAGCACCCCTGCTGGGGGTACCCGCTCCACAGCTCAGTGTCACCAGCTGCAGCTCTCACCGCTGGCCAGAGCCGTGCCGTGGGGGCAGAGGAGGAGGGGAAATCCCTGAGTCTCACACTCTGCTGTGTTCCACATAGTGTCTTGGTCTCTCTTATTCCAGAGATGGTGGCATCAAAATGTTCCCGATAACTTGCGGTTCCCCGCCGTGTTCCTTCCGTTCACAGGGCAGCGTAATAAATGGATTCGACAAGTTTTATGTCAACCATGGGTTTTGATGTTACTTCTCTAAGGTGCTGGAAAGGAAGTGGCCAACCCCTTTCTCCTCTGGCTGAGGACTGGTGGCCCTCCCTCCCTTTCTAGAAAGGCCTGGGTTTCAGCCTTGGCTCAGTCACTCACAAACTGTGTGTATTTGGGCAGGCTACTTAACCTCTCTGAGTCACAGCTTACTCACCCATCAGTTAGCGACCTCAAAGTGGTACAGGAAGAATTCATTGAGGGGACAACAGTTATCACAGTCCAGCACACAGTAGATGCTGACCAAAGGACAGCAGTATCTGCTGCTGTTGCTGTGGCTGTTGGGATGACAATGACAGAGACAATGGTGAACATCAGGTCACCACATGCCACATGCTTGAGTTTTCCTCTGGCCACCAGAGAGTGTTGTTTTTTTTTTTTAAGTTTATTTATTTTGAGAGAGAAAGGGCACACACAGAGGGGAGGAGCAGAGAATCCCAAGCAGGCCCCACTCAGGATGGAGCCCAACAGAGGGCTCGATCTCACAACAGCAAGATCATGACTTGAGCTGATATTTAGAGTCGGTTGCTTAACTGACTAAGCCACCCAGGTGCCCCGAGTCTGTGGGCTGTTTTTGGTGTTTCCTTGTTTCCCTTCCTCTGGACCAGAAAGGGAACCTCCTCTCTTCTTCAGTCATTCTTCTTCTGTGCCCTTCTTTTATGCCATGCAACCCCCGATTTCTTCTCCAGTGTTAGCCAGGTAACTCACCGAGGATTCTCTCAGTGTACATTCACCTTCTGTATATCTTCTCGTTTGTACTAGGAGAAAGATTAGTGATGGGGTAAGGTATTTAATTTATTTCAGTGTGGAAGCCCAAGTGGAAGAAGAAAAAATAAGAGGAATAAAAAATACTTCAAAGTAGTCTTACTTGGTGTTTTTAAACTGAAGTATAGCCAACACACGTTACATTAGTTTCAGGTGTACAACATAGTGATTCAACAGCTTCAAAGTAATTTCAAAAGCGGAGAAAATCTGGAGAGTTTTCGCTGCCTCATGTCATGGATGTGCTGTGGAATTGCATGAAGTTACAAGCGTCTTGAAGGTGAGAGCCATCTTTCATTCTTCTCTTGTATGTCCCAAATTGCCTGGGCACATGGTAGTGCTTAATAAAACATTTGGCCAAAGAACTGAATTAAAATAAATCCTCACCTCCTGCTGACAAAATTTGCCAATGGTGGGAAAACTGGAAGACAGAAACAAGCAAACTGGCGAATCCCCATATATTACATTTGAACTATTGTTTGATACTGACCTATAGTCTCAACAGCTTCCAGAGTCCACTGTACCCCAGGTGTCACAATTTTCTCCAAACATTTGTAAAAATTCATGAAGACATGGGATTGGGCAAAACCATAGGACCTGAAAGAATCCAGAAACTTAGATAATTCATGTAAGGAAAATATTGAAGATATTCTTTAAAAAGGGAGAACTATTAGTGAACTTTGCATTTCTGGGAAGTAAATGGAGGAAACTATTCAAGAGAAGTTCACTTGAGAATTTCTCATGCAAAGGCATGATGAGAAATGTTGAGCCTGGGAGAATTGTTCGTAATATGGATACTTATTAGTGCTGAAAATGTATATTGCTATTTCCAGTGTGGTATACTTGAAATGACATGCCAGTTGGAATAAAATGATCTGGTTCATGTTCTGGATCCACTTCTTACTGGGAGACTTATCTAATTCACAACCTCTCTGAGCTTTGGTTTTCCTCACTTGTGATATGGGGATTGTGGAGTTTTTATGAGATAGATTGCATAGTGTCTTATATAGAGTAGGCTCTTGGGCAGTGAATGGTTGAATGTTTGTTTTATTAACAAATAAATAAGCAAAATAAACCAGTAAGATAATATGTGCAAAAGGGTCCTATTAACAGGCAAATGCTAAATAAACATTGAAGGATCAAGGATCGGTGTTATGATGTGTTTGTTGTGTCACAGGTCTCTTCTCTGAGATTCATTTTCTCCAAATGGAATCCATGGCCAGTACAAATAATGTAACTGAGTTAATTTTCACTGGCTTGTTCCAGGATCCAGAGGTGCAGAGAGCGTGCTTTGTGGTGTTTCTTCTTGTGTACCTGGCCACAGTGGTGGGCAATGGTCTCATTGTTCTGACAGTCAATGTCAGTAAGAATCTGCATTCCCCCATGTACTTCTTCCTTAGCTACCTGTCCCTGGTGGAGATCACTTACTCCTCTACTGTTGTCCCTAAATTCATCACAGACTTACTTGCCAAGATTAAAACCATCTCTCTGGAGGGCTGTGTGGCTCAGATATTCTTCTTCCACTTCTTTGGGGTCACTGAGATCCTTTTGCTTGTGGTGATGGCCTATGACCGCTATGTGGCCATCTGCAAACCTCTTCAATATATGAGCATTATGAGCCGCCAACTATGTCATGTACTGGTGGCTGGCTCCTGGCTTGGGGGCTTTTCTCACTCCATTATACAGATTCTTATCACCATCCAGTTGCCCTTCTGTGGTCCCAATGTGATTGACCACTACTTCTGTGATCTTCAGCCATTATTCAAACTTGCCTGCACTGACACCTTTGTGGAGGGGGTTATTGTGTTGGCCAACAGTGGCTTAATTGCTTTGTGCTCCTTCCTCATCTTGGTGTTCTCCTATATTGTCATCCTGGTCAATTTGCGGAACCATTCTGCAGAGGGGAGGCGCAAAGCCCTCTCCACCTGTGCCTCTCACATCACCGTGGTCCTCTTGTTCTTTGGACCTGCCATCTTCCTCTACATGCGACCCTCCTCCACCTTCACTGAGGACAAACTGGTGGCCGTGTTCTATACGGTTGTCACCCCCATGCTGAACCCCATCATCTACACACTCAGAAATGCAGAGGTGAAAATTGCCATGAGGAGGTTGTGGAGCAAAAGGAGCTTAGGGATAGAGTAAAAATGGGAAAGTGATAAAGAAAAACATCTAATTATTCTTTATTTTTGAAATGGATTTTGATTTCAGTGAGACATTCAGGAATGGCAAAAACAAATGTAAGGACTTAATGTTACTGCTGCTGTGATTCTCCTCAATAACCAAAGACTTGCTGGTATCTTGGTGTAATGTTTCAAAGGGAGAGATCAGCTTGCCTCCATGATATACAATATGATCTTCTCTTCTAGTGTGGAGAAATGTATCTTTGAAAATTGTATCCAGGGCACTTCTCCAGAGAGGACATCCAGATGGCCAACAGACACATGAAACAATGCTCAGCGTCCCTCATCATCAGGGAAATACAAATCAAAACTACACTGAGATACCACCTCATGCCAGTCAGAGTGGCTAAAATGAACAAATTAGGAGACTATAGATGCTGGCAAGGATGCGGAGAAACGGGCACCCTCCTACACTATTGGTGGGAATGTAAACTGGTGCAGCCCCTCTGGAAAACAGTGTGGAGGTTCCTCAAAAAAATTAACACTAGAACTCCCCTATGACCCAGCAATAGCACTGCCTGGAATTTACCCAAGGGATACAGGAGTGTTGATGCATAGGGGCACATGTACCCCAATGTTCATAGCAGCACTCTCAACAATAGCCAAATCATGGAAAGAGCCTAAATGTCCATCAACTGGTGAATGGATCAAGAATATATGGTCTATATCGGCAATAAGAAAGAATGATATTGGCCATTTGTAGCAACGTGGATGGAACTCAAGGGTATTATGCTAAGTGAAATAAGTCAGGCAGAGAAGGACAGATACCATATGTTTTCAATTATAAGTGGAACAGGAGAAACTTAACAGAGGACCATGGGGGAGGAGAAGGGGGAAAAATAGTTGGGGAGAGGGAGGGAGGCAAACCATGAGAGACTCTTGAATACTGAGAACAGATTGAGGGCTGATGGAGGTGGGGGAGAGGAGAAGGGGGGGTGATGGGCATGGAGGAGGGCATTTATGGGGATGAGCACTGGGTGTTATATGGAAACCAATTTGGCAATAAACTGTAAGAGAAAAAAGAAAAAAAAAGAAAATTGTATCCAGGGGTGCCTGGGTGGTTCAGTCAGTTAGGTGTCTGATTTTGGCTCAGGTCATGATCATGCATTTTGTGAATTCAAGCCCTGTGTCAGGCTATGTGCTGAGAGCTCAGAGCCTGGCACCTGCTTTGGGTTCTGTGTCTCCTTCTGTCTCTGTCCCTCCCCTGCTCACCTTCTGTGTCTCTCTCTCAAAAATAAACATTAAAAAAAAAGAAAATTGTGTCAAGAATTTTTCTGTTCTTCTGAGTGGTTCTTGGCATCTTGTACCATGGATCCTCTGATTACAAGTACTGAAAAAATCCCTGGGGCCATTTTGGTTCTTGCGACACGTTGGTACAAAAGGTAGTTCTTCAGTCTCCACAGGCCCTTTCACAATGTCCAGTATCCATAAGTTAAAAATATATATATATCAGAAGGGCATAGGTTCTAGCTATCAGTAGGGAAAGATGAAGCCAAACATTTTAATGAAAAGATTACTTTTAGCCTTATCCAAATGTAAATAAACACAGAATGTAGGAAGTTCTTTACTTTTTATTTTTTAAAATTTATTTTTATTTATTTATTTATTTTTTTGAGAGAAAGTGTGCAGTGGAAGGGCAGAGGAAGAGAGAGAGAGAGAGAGAGAGAGAATCCCAAGCAGGCTTCATGGATTCATGACTGTGAGATCATGAACTGAGCCAAAATCAAGAGTTGGACACTTAACTGAGTCACTCAGGCACCCTGAGAATGTAGAAAATTCTTGTTAGGCCTAATATGAAGAATGAAGGGGAGGGAAATATTATCCATGCTTGTTTCTACTCCAGACTCCTGTCTTTTATGCTAGGTGACCATGCCAAGTCCATTTCTTATCGTGCCTATTAGTGTTTCTTGGTGAAGTAGGATGAGACCGTCTGTGTCTGTTTCTGTGGTCCCAGTGTGATTGGCCACTATTCCTGTGCTTTCCAGCCATTATCCAGGCGTGCCTGCACTGACACCTTTGTGGAGAGGGTTATCATGTTGTCCAACAGTAGCTTCATCGTTCTGTGCGCCTTCCTCATTTTGGTGACCTCATATATTGTTTCAGCTCTCCAAACTCCACCTCACCCAATCGACTCATATCATGTGGACAGTTTAGAAGATATAATAAAATGTGCCCTTTTGCCTTTGGAATTACAAAGACTGGCTTTGCATTTGCACTCTGTCCTTTCACCTTTCCGTGAAGATCAGGTGAAGTAATTCAGGCAGTTTCCTCCTCTGCAGAGGGATGTAGCATCACAGGTGTGCTATAGGCCTTAGGGACTTGTCTCTTTCTCCTTAGGTGCTGACTGAACGTGTAGGTGAATAGTGGTTCTCAAGGCAGCAGGAAGTCTTCCCCACTTCCCCAGTAATCATGGCTGTAGATGACCATCATTAAACCCTGATAAAATACTTCTGCCAGAACAACTTTACCAACCCTTTCTATATGGCAAAATCCTATGCATCCTTTTAAGCTGTGGGTTAAAGTCATCTCACTTATGAGTCCTTCTCTGACTTCCCTCCTCAAGTTGAATTTGCGTCTCCTGTCCATGGTTATATTTATGTACCTTTGTCATTGCCCTTATCATTCCGATTGTAATTATTTTATATGTGCTTCTTTCAAGGGCAAGACTATTCACCCTTCTTTGTGGCTGGGTGAATGCATGTAGCTGGTGCTTTGTAAGTATTTTTGAATTAACCCTTTATGCCTATGCGCTTTCCTTTCTATATCAATTCTCAATGATTCTTTCTGAACACTTTCATGGTGAAGGGCACATCTCTCCCTGTTAAGATTTTAAGAGCTCAGGCTCTGAAATCCAATAGGATGTTCCAGTGGCCTCTGAGCCAAAACCTAAGATCCAACTACTTCACTTCTCTAAACGTGTGTTTTTGCATAATTAAAATAGGTTAATAATAGCATGCACTTCATGAGATTATTCTGAATATTAAATACAATAGTATATGTAAAGCTTTTAGAAAATAACAGGGTATAGAGTTGTACCATGGACCCAGTAAATATTAGCCATCATCATCATTATTGTTGCTGTTGGTGATTACATGTCTGTCCACACTTAGGTCTTCTTTTCGTCCTTTTGAGCTACTCAGAATAGGCATCGATTGCATACCAACAGGTTTTCAAGCATTTAAAGGCAGTTCAGTTCTTTGGTTTTGAGGCATCTTTGGGCTAACCATTCTCTGTCACCTAATTGCCTTTGAAAGTCTGGCACAGGGGCACCTGGGTGCTCAGTCAATTGAGTGTCTGACTTCGGCTCAGGTCATGATCTTGTGGCTCGTGGGTTTGAGCCCCATGTCGGGCTCTGTGCTGACAGCTCAGAGCCTGGAGCCTCCTTCAGATTCTATATCTCCCTCTCTCTCTGCCCCTCCCTGACTCATGCTCTGTCTCTCTCTCTCTCTGAAGAATAAATATTTTAAAAAAATTTTTAAAAAAGAAAGTCTAGCACAGTACCTGGCACATTGTAGGTGCTCAGTAAATATTTGTTAAATAGATATTGACAGCGTTGTATGTCATCTCTATTTCAATTAAAAAAAATAGACTATAACATAGCCCCCCCATTGTCTTTTATGCTGAATGTGCTTATACTTTGTTAATATATATTTTAAAGCATGTGGTCCAGAACTGAACTTGCATTGCGGAAGGCTGGGATGTTAGGATGCGGGCTGTGGTAGGAGCCACTTACTCGTGTGCCTGTTTGGGTTCTTTACTGAGAGCTTTGAAAAGAACATCATCAATGAACTCTGAGTTATTGAATACTGCAAGGGCAGATAACATCTACAGTAACTGAATCGTCAAAATTCTCAGGGATTACCGTACCTAGTGAGGCCTGAGACTGGCTGGGTCTACTGAGAGCTAATTACTCGCTTTGTTCTGGTCTCACTGGAAAAACACAGGAATCAAAGGAAAACATTTTTTTCCCATTGTTTAAGAGCCAGAGAATGTTGTGAAATGTTAAAAATAACTTCTCAATTCACAGAAGCCTAAGTCTAATTATGCCACTTAGTGCTGAAGACCGTGTAGTTAGTGCTCAATTGTTGATTCTGCCTGAGCATTAAAAACATGTATTTTTTTAGACGATGAACATAAAATCATCTCATTAAGGAAAAATTATAGTGTCACGAGCTTCTCTGCATAGAGAATTTTGAAGTCTTTTCTAATTTATTATTTAATCGTTTTAGGTATAGATTTGACTGTATGTAGCAGAAAAAAATGGCCATGAGACAGAAGTGCAAAAGTACAGAGGGAGAAAGTCCAGCATGGTTGTGGAAGCCTGACAATATTCTCAGAAATCCAGACTCTGCCGTCTTCAGCATGGAGCTTCAACCTCAAGACCGCAAAGGGCCACTAGTGCTCCGTACCGCGGCTGTCCAGTCAGACTTTATGCCATACTGGAGATGTTCTGTGTCTGTGCTAAACAAATTGGTAGTGGCTATTGAGCTGTGAAATGGGCTATTGAGCCGTGAAATTTAGTCCAAGGGACTAAATTTTCAATTTTATTTAATTTTAATACGTTTAAATTTAAAGAGCTACATGTGGCTGATGGATGCCATATTGGACAACACTACTCTTAGCATTTCTTCCATATCCTGGGAGGCAGGAAATGGGAAAGAGGGAGGACAGACTGCTCACTTTCTCTTTTAGGAGATTATCCAAACGTGCCACACAGCAATTTTGCTCTCATTTGATTGAAATTAACCACATGGTTACCCTTAATTGCAAGGGAGACCAGAAACTATAATCTTTCATTCTATGTGGAATTATGTTTAGTTAGGTCAGGGTTCTGTTATGTTTTTATTTTTTTTAAATGTTTTTATTTCTAGGAGAGAGAGAGAGACAGCATGAGCAGGGGAGGGTCAGAGAGAGAGAGAGTCACAGACTGAAACAGGCTCCAGGCTCTGAGCTGGCAGTCAGCACAGAGCCCGACGCGGGGCTTGAACCCACAAACCGCGAGATCATGACCTAAGTGAAAGTCGGGCGCTTAACCGACTAAGCCACCCAGGCGCCCCTGTTATGTTTTTAAAGAGATGGGGAGTTTGGAAACAGCCCACCTGTCCGTTAATGGATGAATAGATAAAGAAGACGTGGTCTGTATATACACTGGAATATTACTCAGCCATAAGAAAGAATGAAATCTTGCCATTTGCAACGACATAGATGGAGCTAGAGAGTATTACACTAAGCAAAATAAGTCAATCAGAAAAAGACAGATACCATATGATTTCACTCATATGTAGAATTTAAGAAACAAAACAAATGAGCAAAAGGGGAAGAAAAGAGAGAAGCCAACCAGACAGACTCTACTATAGAAAACAATCTCTATACCAGAATGGAGGGGAGACAGAGATGGGTTAAATAGGTGATGGGGATTAAGGAGTGCACTCGTGATGAGAACCGGCTATTGTATGGAAGTGTTGGATCACTACATTGTATGTAATACTACACTGTATGTTAACTAACTGGAAATTAAAGACTTAAAAAAAAGAGAAAGGGGAGAATGGATGTGAGAATCATGGCATATGTTTTCAGGCAGTCTATTACATACCAATATCCTGAGCAATTAAAAATTTTCACAAAAGTTGATAATGGCTTGATAATATCAACAGTCTGATTGTAGCATAGTTGACTTAATCTTTCAGGCCTATTAGGTTTATTTCAGACCTATTAGGTTTACTTAGTAATTTATTCAATAAAATTTAATGACCATGTGCTATGTGCTATGCATTGTTCTAAGCGTGAGTGATATACAGCGATATATAGGATGGAGAACATTCCTGCCTACGTGGAGATGAAAATTCTGTTTTCTGGGGGTGCCTGGGTGGCTCAGTTGGCTAAGCATCTGACTCTTGATTTTGGTTCAGGTCATGATCTCATGGTTTGTGGGATCGAGCCCTGAGTCCGGCTCCATCTTGACACTGTGGAACTTGCTTGGGATTCTCTCTCTCTCCCTTTCTCTCCTCCCCTCCTCCCTCTCAAAATAAATAACTAAACATTAAAAAAATAACATTCTGTGTTCTGAAGCTGCTGTGGTCTGGATCAGCATTGCCAGTAGAACTTTCTGTGATGATAGAAGTATTCTATATCTATGCTAATAGATGGTAGTCCCTAGTCACGTGGATGATTAGTATTTGAGTATGCTCGACATCCTGAAGAATCAAACCTTTAATTTTCTTTATTTTTAACTGGCTTAAATTTAAATAGCTACATGTGGTTGGTGGCTACCACATTGGATATCATGGGTCCGCACACTTCTGCTGCTAACTTGTAGCTATTTCTCTCGATCAGGAGCAAGATTTCTCCCATGCCTCAGGACCCTGACAGGTCTGTGGATGACTATTTTTAGATCTTATATCTCATGCGCCAGCTCTTTGGACTATATTGTAGTTACAGTTGTTTTAATACATTTTTTAAACTTTTTTTTAATGTTTTATTTATTTCTAGGAGAGAGAGAGAGAGAGAGACAGTGTGAGCGGGGGAGGGTCAGAGAGAGAGGGAGTCACAGACTGAAACAGGCTCCAGGCTCTGAGCTGGCAGTCAGCACAGAGCCCGACGCGGGGCTCGAACCCACGAACCGCGAGATCATGACCTAAGCGAAAGTCGGACGCTTAACCGACTAAGCCACCCAGGCGCCCCCATTTTTTTTAACTTTTTAACTAGATTTGTAGTTGATTTATGTACCACAATTATAATATTAGAGACTCTTCCTTGGACCGTATTTACCTTTATCGATGAGCTTTACGCGGTCACATGATTTTATAATGATAATTAGCACCCTTCACATTTCAGCTAGTAGAATGCCCATTAGCTTTTCTTGTGAGGCATCTATAGTAGTGATGAACTCCCCTAGTCCTTCTTATTCGGGAAAGTCTCTCCTTTATTTCTGAAGGGCAGATTTTCTGGGGTTTGTTCTTTCAACCTTTGGAACATACCATCTAATAGCTCTTGGTCGGATGTGGCTACAGGCTGTTCTCTCCAGTTGGAGGGTGCGGCTGACTGTGCTTGTGTTTAGGTTGGGCCACAGGCTGCTCCCTGAAGTTGGGCGGGGCTAGAGACTGTGCTCAGTGGTCCTGCGAGGTTGCTGGCTGGCTGGGGCTGCAGGCTCTGATCTCTGATTGGGCTGGATCCCTGTCTGGTCAAGGACACTAGCAGTCAGGTAGGCCTTCATGCTGGACTCCTCTGCTGAGTGGGGTTGTAGGCTGGGCTTTACGGTGAGGCAGTGCCGTACGCTGGGCTCTGAGGCTGCTCAGGGTTACTATTCAGGTTCCCTAGTTTTGCACGGCTAGAAACTGCACTCAGCAACTGGGCAGGGCTACTGGCTTTCCTCCCTGCCTGGCAGGCCATAGGACATGCCCATGGCTGCCAGATGTCTGCGCTCATGCTTCCCAGAGGGGTGGGACTGGGGGTTATGCTTAGTAGTTGGGCAGGACTATGAATTTGCTCTTTGCCCTATTGAGCAAAATATCTTATGATTTGCCTCACTCTGTTTTTATCTTATTTTATTTTTCCTTCCCTTCTCCTTTGTTCATCTGTTTTGTTCCTCAAATTCCACACATGTGAAATCATATGGTATTTGTCTCTGACTGAGTTATTTTGCTTAGCATAATACACTCTAGTTCCAGCCACGTCACTGCAAGTGGCAAGATTTCATTCTTTTTGATGGCTGAGTAATATTCTGTTTTTACATGTATGTATATATAAAAATATGTATATACATATATATACATATATATACACACACATATACCCCAGCATATACGTGTGTGTGTGTGTGTGTGTGTGTGTCCCACATCTTCTTTATCCATTCTTCAGTTGATGGACATTTGGGCTCTTTCCATAATTTGTCTGTTGTTGATAGCACGGCTATAAACACTGGGGTGCATGTGCCCTTTCAAATCAGTATTTTTGTATCCTTTGGATAAATATCTAGTGGTGCAATTAGTGGATTGTAGGGTAGTTCTATTTTTAACTTTTTGAGGAATCTCCATACTGTTTTCCAAACTAGCTGCAGTAGTTTGCATTCCCATCAACAGTTTAAGAGGGTTCCCCTTTCACTGCATCCTTGCTAACATCTCTTGTTTCCTGAGTTGTTAATTTTAGTTATTCTGACAGGTGTGAGGTGGTATTTCATTGTGGTTTTGATTTGTACTACCCTGATGATGAATGATGTTGAGCATTTTTTCATGTTTGTTAGCCATTTGTATGTCTTCTTTGGAGAAATTTCTGTTCATGTCTTCTGCCCATTTCTTAAGTGGATTATTTATTTTTTGGGTATTGGGTTTGATAAGTTCTTTATAGATTTTGTATATTAACCTTTTATCTGGCACGTCATTTGCAAATATCTTCTCCGATTCTGTAGGTTGCCTTTTATTTATTTGTTGTTTTTAATGTTTATTTATTTATTTTGAGAGAGAAGGAGAGTGAATGTGAATGGGGGAGGAGCAGAGAGAGAGAGAGAGAGATAGAATTCCAAGCAGGCTCTGTGCTGTTGGCAGGGAGCTCAACCCCATGAACCATGAGATAATGACCTGAGGCTAAAATAAGAGTCAGACACATAACCAACTGAGCCATCTAGGTGCCCCCTGTAGGTTGCCTTTTAGATTTGTTGATTGTTTCCTTCCCTGTGCAGAAGCTTTTTATCTGGATGAAGTCCTAATAGTTCATTTTTGCTTTTGTTTCCCTTGCCTCTGGGGACATGTCTAGTAAGAAGTTGCTATGACCAAGGTCAAAGAGTTGCTTCCTGTGTTCTCATCTAGGAGTTTGATGGTTTCGTCTCTTACATTTAGGTCTTTCAAAGAAGGAAAAGAAAGTGGTCCAGTTTCATTCTTCTGCATGTCACTGTCCTGTTTTTCCAACAGCATTTGTTGAAGAGACTGTCTTTCTTCCATTGAATATTCTTTCCTGCTTTGTCAAAGATGAGTTGACCATATAGTTGTGGGTCCGTTTCTGGGTTCTCTATTCTGTTCCATTGATCTATGCAGCTGTTTTTGTGCCAGTACCATACTGTGTTGATGCTTACAGCTTTGTAATACAGCTTGAAGTCTGGGATTGTGATGCCTCCTGGTTTGCTTTTCTTTTTCAACATTACTTTGACTATTTGGGGTCTTTTCTGGTTATATACAAATGTTAGAATTGTTTGTTCCAGTTCTATGAAAATTCTGGTGCTATTTTGAGAGGAATTGTATTGAATGTGTAGATTGCTTTGGGTGATATAGACATTTTAAATGTTTGTTCTTCCAACCCATGAGCATGGAATGTTTTTCTACTTCTTGTCGCCCTCTTCAGTTTCTTTCGTAAGTGTTCAATAGTTTTCAGAGTACAGGTTTTTTATGTCTTCAGTTAGGTTTATTCCTAGGTATCTTATGGTTTTTGGTGCAATTGTAAATGGGATTGATTCCTTGATATCTCCCTCTGCTGCTTCATTATTGGTGTATAAATATTCAACAGATTTCTGTATGTTGATTTTATACCCTGTTGCTTTGCTGAATTCATGTATCAGTTCTAGCAATTTTTGTGGAATCTTTTGGATCTTGTACATAGAGTATCATGTTGTCTGTGAAGAGTGAAAATTTGACTTCTTCCTTGCTGATTTGGATGCCTTTAATTTCTTTTCTTAATTATTTTTTATTTAATTTATTTTTAAAATTTACATCCAAGTTAGTTAGCATATAGTGCAAGAATGATTTCAGGAGTAGATTCCTTAATGCCCCTTACCCATTTAGCCCATCCCCCACACACAAACCCTCCAGTAACCCTCTGTTTGTTCTCCATATTTAAGAGTCTCTTATGTTTTGTCTCCCTCCCTGTTTTTATATTATTTTTACTTCCCTTCCCTTAGTTCATCTATTTTGTATCTTAAAGTCCTCATATGAGCGAAGTCGTATATTTGTCTTTCTCTGACTAATTTTGCTTAGCATAATACCCTCTAGTTCCATCCATATAGTTGCAAATGGCAAGATTTCATTCGTTTTGATTGCCAAGTAATACTCCATTGTCTATATATACCACATCTTCTTTATCCATTCATCCACCGATGGACATTTGGGTTCTTTCCATACTTTGGCTATTGTTGATAGTGCTGCTATAAACATTGGGGTGCATGTGCCCCTTTGAAACCGTATACCTGTATCCCTTGGATAAATACCTAGTAGTACAATTGCTGGGTCATAAGGTAGTTCTGTTTTTAGTTTTTTGAGGAACCTCCATACTGTTTTCCAGAGTGGCTGCACCAGTTTGCATTCCCACCAGCAGTGCAGAAGAGATCCTCTTTCTCCAGATGCCTTTTATTTCTTTTTGCTGTCTGATTATTGAGGCTAGGACTTCCAGTACTATATTGAACAATAGTGGTGAGAGTGGACATCCCTGTTGTGTTCCTGATCTCAGAGGAAAGCTCTCTATTTTTCCCCATTGAGGATATTAGCTGTGCGTCTTTCATATATGGCCTTTATGATGTTGAGGTATGTTCCTTCTATCCCTGCTTTCTTGAGGGCCTTTACCAAAAAAGGATTCTATATTTTGTCAAATGCTTTTTCTGCATCTCTTGAGAAGATCATATGGTTTTAATCCTTTCCTTTATTATTGTTGTGTGTCATGTTGATTGATTTGTAGAGATTAAATCATGCCTGCAGCCCAGGAATAAATCCAACTTGATCGTGGTGAATATTTTTTTTAATGTACTGTTGGATTCTATTTGTTAATATCTTATTGTGAATGTTTGCATCCATGTTCCTCAGGGATATGGGTCTGTAATTCTCCTTTTTGGTGTGATCTTTGGTTTCAGAATCAAGATAATGCTGGCCTCCTAGAATGAGTTTGGAAATTTTCCTTCCATTTCTATTTTTTTGGAACACTTTCTGAAGAATCGATATTAACTCTGATTTAAATGTCTGGTAGAATTCCCCTGGGAAGCCACCTAACCTTGGACTCTTGTTTGTTGGGAGATTTTTGATTACTGATTTAATTTCTTTGCTGGTTATTCTTTTCTGGGTCTATTCAAATTTTCTATTTCTTCCTGCTTCAGCTTTGGTAGTGTATATGATTCTAGATATTTATCCATTTCTTGCAGATTGCCCAATTTGTTGGCATATAAATGCTCATAATATTCTCTTATAATTGTAACTCTGTGATGTTGGTTGTGATCTCTACTCTTTCATTTGTGATTTTATCTATTTGGATCATTTCTCTTTTCTTTTTGATAAGTCTTTCTAGAGGTTTATCAATTTTGTTGATTCTTTCAAAGAACCAGTGCCTAGTTTTGTTGATCTGTTCTACTGTTTTGTTTTTTAATTTTTTTTAAATGTTTATTTCTTTTTTAGAGACAGAGACAGAGCATGAACAAAGGAGGGGCAGAGAGAGAGGGAGACACAGACTATGAAGCAGGCTCCAGGCTCTGAGCTGTCAGCACAGAGACCAACACAGTGCTCGAACTCATGAATTGTGAGATACAACCTGAACCAAAGTTGGATGCTCAACCGACTGAGCAACCAAAGTGCCCCGACTGTTTTTTTTTTTTTCTTCAATATCATTGATTTCTGCTCTAATCTTTGTTATTTCACTTCTTCTGCTGGTTTGGGGCTTTCTTTGTTTTTATTTTTCCAGCTCCTTTAGGTGTCGGGTTAGGTCATGAATTTGAGACTTTTTTTACTTCTTGAGAAAGGCCTGTATTGCTGTATGCGTCCCTCTTATGATTCCTTTGCTGCATCCCATAGATTTTGGACTGTCATGTTTTCATTTTCATTTGCTTCCATGCATTTTTTATTTCTTCTTTGATTTCCATGTTGACTGATTCATTCTCTAGTAGGGTGTTCTTTAATCTCCATGTATTTGTAGTCTTTCCAAATTTTTTCTTGTAGTTGATCTCAAGTTTCATAGTGTTGTGGTCTGAAAATATGCATGGTACATCTCAATCTTTTTGTACTTGGTGAGGCTTGATTTGTGGCCCAGTAGGTGATCTGTTCTGGAGAATGTTCCTTGTAAACTTTTAAAAAATGTGTATTCTACTGCTTTAGGATGAAATGTTTTGAATATGTCTGTTAAGTCCATCTGATCCAGTGTGTCATTCAAAGCCATTGTTCCCTTGTTGATCTGCTTAGATGATCTGTCCATTACTGTCAGTGGAGTGTTAATGTCTCCTACTATTATTGTATTATTATCAATGAGTTTCTTTATTTTGTTATTAATTGATTTGTATATTTAGCTGTTCCAATTTGGGGGCATAAATATTTACAATTGTTATATCATCTAGTTGGATAGACCCTTTTATTATGATATAGTGCCCTTCATCTCTTGTTACAGTCTTTGATTTAAAATCTAGTTTGTATGAAATAAGTATGACTACTCTGGCTTTTTTTTTTTTTATGTCTATTAGCATGATAGATGATTCTCCATCCCCTCACTTTCAATCTGCAGGTGACTTTGGGTCTAAAATGAGTCTATTATGGGCAGCATATAGATGGGTCTTGTTTTTTAATACATTCCGATACTCTGTATCTTTTAATTGGAGCATTTAGTCCATTTACATTCAGAGTAATTGTTGATGGATATGAATTTAGTGCCATTGTATCTGTAATGTTGCTGTTCCTATCAATTGTCTCTGTTCCTTTCTAATCTTTTTGCTTTTGGCCTCTTCTTCTCATCCAAGGGTCCCCTTTAATATTTCTTGCAGAGCTGGTTTAGTGTTCACACACTCCTTTAGTTTTTGCTTTTCTAGGAAACTCTCTCTCTCCTTCTGTTCTGAATGACAGCCTTGCTGTATAAAGTATTCTTGGCTGCATATTCTTCCCATTTAGCGTGTTAAATATATCATGCCACTCATTTCTTGCCTGCCAAGAATCTGTGGACAGGTCTCCTGCTACCCTTATGTGCCTACCTTTGTAGATTAAGGACCTTTTGTCTCTAGCTGCTTTCTGAATTCTCTATTTTTGTATTTCGCAAGTTTTGCTGATATGTCTTGGTGTTGACCTGTTTTTGTTGATTTTGAAGGGAGTTCTCTGTGCCTCTTGGACTTTAATGCCATATTAGGGAAGTTCTCAGTTATAATTTGTTCAAATAAGCTTTCTTCCACCTTTTCCTACTCTTCTTCTGGGATTTCTATAATACAGATATTATTAAGCTTTATGGGATTACTGAGTTCCCTGTCTATTTTTGTGATCTAATAGTTTTCTTTTCCTTTCTTTTCACCTTCATTATTTTCCAAAATTTTATCTTGTATATCACCTATTTGATCTTCTGCTTCTTCCATCCTCATTGTGATCCCATCCAGTCTGTTTTGCATGTTGGTGGTAGTACTTTTTATTTCAGCCTGACTAGTTTTAGGTCTTTTATCTCTGAAGGGTTTCTCTGGTGTCCTCTGTGCTTCTTTCAATCCCAGCTAGTATTCTTCTGACTGTTGTTCTAAATTCTTGTTCAGATAGATTGCTTATATCTGCATTCAGTAAATCCATGGCTGTGGCTGTGATTTCTTCTTGATCTTTCTTTTGGGGAGAAGTCCTCCATCTCACCATTTTGTCTAGGCCTCTGTCTTTTGCGTGTTGAAGTCTTGTTATGTTTCTTGCTCCTGGGAGTAATGCTGTATTAAGAAGGGGTCATACACTGTCCAGGGCCTCAGGCTTCAAGAAGAGTTTTTGGTGTGTGCAGTGTGCCCTCTGCTGTTGTGTGGCTGCTCTTTCCTGCAGGTCAGTCCCCTGCAGAGTTCTTCCTTGTTTAAGGTGGTCAGTGTTTGGACCTTTAACTTGGTGTGCTTTGATTTGTTTGTAAACATCAGCCCGATTAAAAAANGGATGGGGACACCTGGGTGGCTCAGTTGGTTAAGCATCTGACTTTGGCTCATCATGATCTCATGGATTATGAGTTTGAGCCCTGGAGGGGCTTTCTGCTGTCAGCATAGAGCCTGCTTCAGATCATCTGTCCCACTCTCTGCCCCTCCCCTGGTCATGCATTCTCTCTCCCTCAAAAATAAATAAACGTTTAAAAAAAAGCCTGATCCAAAAAAGAGAAAAGGAAAAGGAACAAAGACAAACAAACAAACAAAAACAACCCAAGCAAACAGACAAAAAACTGTTTGTTTGGAAACAGACAAAAGCCTGATTCCATAGAAAAATGAAGAAAGAGAGAAAGAAAAAAGAAACCTGATCCAAAAAAATGAGAAAAGGTAACAGACAAACAAAAACTCTAATTCTGATTTCAAAGGAGGAAAAAAAAAAAGAAAGATAAAGAACCCTGGTCCTATCTTCACCAGAAGTAAAGCTTACACTTTGGAGCTATCGTCAGTAGACTTGGTGCATGGGTGTGGCCCTGTGCTGGTCCTCTGGGGGAGAGGCCTGCTTTGCTGGCTTAGAGTCAGACCTGCCCCCTATAGGTTACATTACTATCTCCACCATCATTATTGAAAGAGAGGGTGAGGCACTGGAGACCCTAAGTAACTTATACATGAATCCATGAATGTTAGAATTGGAAGGTGTGATGGGGGTAATCCACCTTAACTCCATCATCTTATATAGAAGGAGAACCAGGGCAGAGCAAGAAGTGGAAATGTAAGTGGCATACTCAGATTATGTAGCTAATCAGTTATGACCAGAGCTGGTGCCCAAGTATCTTGACCCCTGTCCAGTCCTCACTTTCCTCTCTCTTCATTCTCCTTTCCATTCTCAGTAGTTCAGCCTGGAAAAAAGTTCCCTTTATGTCCTCCCTTCAACTTTCTTCTCTTACTACCTCATTATTGGGTGTCAAAACTTTATAGAAATCTCACTAATTGAAGCACATTTTGAACCTTTCTGAAGTCATAGTTTAATTGACAGTTTCACCCGAGAGAAAAAAGATTCCTTGGGGAAGTTGTTTTCCTTGATTATGGTGTGTGGCTTCGTTTGTTTTAAATAGTTCAAGAATCTAAGCATTTAATCAGAACCCTTGGGACTCGGTGGGTATGTTTTCTACATAGAACACAGCATCTTAAATTCTCTGAGTTTGCTGATTTCTGTGGCTTTTGTTTATTTCTTAGATATTATCCAACTGTCAACCCAGATCCAGATCCTCTGAACTTTCCTCTTCTGTGACTCATCTTAGATGCCATCATTTGTTTTCTAAAAGCCCCCAGGAACATGGTGTTTTGTTCTTGGGGACCTGATTCTTGAATTGCAGTAGCGACAACCACCCAGGGCCATCAGAAGGTAGCTTAGTGTTGTTGCAAGAGCCCTGATTTCTGAGTGAGTAGCTTGGCAAGTATCTAGCGTGTGGCTTTGGGAAGCAATTAACCCCTCTCAGCCTCTGTTGCCTCATTTGTAATTAGAGGAGGTTTGAATAAAAGGTCTCTAAATATTTCTAGCATCACTCTTGGGCTTAGTTGAGTGTGACTTGAACTGTGCTCATTGGACCCTTCAGTGGAAGATCAACTGTGTGGGGAGTATTAGCTAAAGCGCCTTCCTTGTCCAGGGACCAGGATTCCCAGAGAGGAATCTAATGCTTCATCCTATCCTAGTGTCCCGAGCCAGAGCATCGCCTTGAAACTGATCTATTCCAACAGAGTGACTGCCTTCATGCTGAATTGGAGGCACTTGAGTATATTTGAGATCCATCTGACCCAATTCCTTGTTCCAAGGAAGAATGAAGCCACACCAGATTTTCTGACTTCAAGGTGGGTGATATGGCTGGAAATAAGGTGCAAAGTCCTTAAGCAACCATAGGATATTGGGTAAGTCAGTTCCTCTCTTTAAGCCACAGGTGTTCATTTGTAAATGAGGTAGTGTGCTTTGAAGATTTTGGGGGGGGGGGCCGTAAATTCCATTTATTTATTTATTTTTGGTGTGGTGAAATTATCCAAAATGTAAAATTTGGCAGTTTTAATGTTCTTTACAATTTTGAGATATAGTTACAGAGCTGCAATTATAAAGATTCTATTAATTGTTAAAAAAGAAGTATAATAAGTTACTGTAAGAGCACAGAGGAATTGATACATTATTCTTATCATAGTCATGTTCTTATTGCAATTAGGAAGAAGAAATATTAAACACAGAGAAGGGAGACAGGACCTCTTTGGTTTGGAAATAGCTGTTTAATAGTCATTTGGGAATGACAGTAATGGTGCAAAGGTAGACAATGGCCAGTTCAAGTAGGACCTGGACTCCATGCTAAGAATATTATGATTTAGGCTGAGGATAATAGGGACATATTGATAGATTTTTAGGTAGAGAAATACCATGACCAGATTTACATTGAAGGATAATGACCCAAGTATTTCCAACGCTCAGGGAAGGGAAGGTACAGATGGGTGGGAGTATTAAAGGCAAGCTTTGCTGAACACACTGGAACTGGGTTGAAAAGACAAGGAAAGGGTGTTTTTGGTGAAAGGGGGGCTCTGTGGTAGGAATGAGCAGGGTGGGCTGTGGGATGGGGAGAGGATGTGAATAGAGATGAGTCAATATTTAGTGAGTAAGAGAGTGATTGCTGAGGCGGCTCAGTCTGTGAAAGTCTTTACAAATAAGTCAAAGGAGTCCAGGTTTCCCCCCAGCTATTGCCATTGCCAAGGGAGGATCTGAGGAAAGAAGGGTCTAGGACACAATTTTCTGGCTGTGGTGTGTGGGATGGATGGGCAGGAGCATCTGGAGACGAAGAGGTGTTGGTAATTTGGGCATCTGCTGACAGCCTGTGAGAATGGCAGGAAGAATGAAGAGAAAGCACACACAGGGGCATGGTTTAATGAGAAATTAATGGGGTGTGATGATGACTGGTGTGGACATGAAGGGAATGCATAGATCAAATATGAACTCAGAGCAACAGCCTAAACAGCATGGAGGGTGAGGGTGTCATCAGAGTATCTTCCAGGTCACACTTGCCTGTGGGTCTCCTGATTTTCCACAGTTAATCTCAACTGTAACCCTAATCTCTGTCCAAATCCTTTCCTTGGGCTCCTGAGGATGTGATAAAAGGTGATCCTTGAGGAGTCTCACACTCTTGTATTTTAACCATCCATACACTTGATTGGTGCTGAAATGGTTTTAGATATTCCTAATGATTCTGGGTGCTTGGTTTCCCCAGCACTGCACCTGTTGTCAAGGGCTCTACACTGACTAATTTAGCAATCGTGCTTATGCTTAGCAGGGGGTATCAACGTAATTCTCTGCTGTACCTAATTTTCTGGAAACTTTAGCTCTTGGATGGGCAGGTTTTTTTGTTTGCTTGTTTTGTTCTTTTGTTTTTTGCTTTGGCGGATGGGCTGATCACCTTCCCCTGGCTTTTTATCCTCTATGGATGGACTTTAGAGTAATTGTATAAATTACCAAGAAAAATTCCATTGGATTTTATTAAGATTGCATAAATTTGTAGATAAATTTAGGGAGAGTTGAAATCTTTACGTTGAATTTATTATTTAAACATGAGTTTATAAAAATCACTTTGGATGGATATGTTTTGTCTTTTATATGTGACTTTTTTTGGTGTTACCTTAGTATTTTTATGGTTTTCTCTGCATAACTACATTATAACGGGAATATTTTTCAGTTGTCCTTTCTAGCTAGTAATCATATTTTGAACTTTCTTATTATTGCTGTGGTTTTCTGTTTTTTCTTTTTCTTTTTAGGTGTTTAGTTATTTATTTTGAGAGAGAGAGAGAAAAGGAGAGAGTGTAAGTGCAGGGGAGGGGCAGGGAGAGAGAATCCCAAACAGGCTCTGTGCCCTCCATGGGGCTTGAACTCATGAACCATGAAGTCATGCCCTGAGCCAAACTCAAGAGTTTAATGGTTAACCAATTGAGCCACCCAGGTGCCCCAACTTTGTTTTTCAGTTTTATCTATTTAGTTTTTTCCTAGGTTCATATCTTAGGAGGTTTTGCTTCCAAGAAACAAAAACCCATCAAACTACTTTAAGCAAAGAGGAGAATTTATTTGAGGAGTAGCGTTCTCTGGGATCCAAATCTATAAGGGACTGAATCAGAGATGGAAAGTCAAGGATCAAGGATACTCTCTTTATCTCTGAAATGCCATGGTCTACTTTTCTATTTTTCTTGCTCCTGAATACTAGTTTCTCAATGTTTTCAGGTTCAATGACTTTTTTAAATCTTAAACATTTTCTTTCTTAGATGAAAATGATATCTATTTAATATTTACAACTTGATGTTCTGATAGACATAGTGAAATAATCACTGCAGTTAAGCTGATTAATATGTTCATCTCCTCATATACTTTTTTTTTAATGCACATTCCTGTATCTGTTAGGAAATTTCACACTTTAGCAAGTCCTTACCTGATGATTTCTGAAACACACTGCTCTTTTCCCACCTATGTCACTGACTATTGTTTTTTTCCTCTTGATTTAGGTCCTTGATGTTAAGGTACACTTTTACTTTTTCAAAAGAGTATTTCTTGAAAATTTCAGGGATAAGGGGACATGCAGGGAGGATAAATTTTATAGTAGAGAATCAAGATGTTCATATTATTTCTTCCTTACTTCTCATGGCTCATATGTGGTGAAAATATTCTGAATATGGCACCTTAATCTGAAGAATATTGTTTTGCATAATATGACATCGTTAGCATGAGTGTGTTCTGTGATCTGTACTTCTGCCACATAGTTTGAACAGATACATGCAGATGTGGAAAATGTCCCCTGTTCCAGGGGGTAACTCTTGTTATGATAAGTTGAAGGTTGGCATAACTTAATGAAGAAAACTGTACTCAGGACCTTTTAGTAAGAGAAGAATTATCAGTGGGAAGATGTTTCCAGGGGCAGAGATGAAGGAAACAAGGAATTTAGGAGCACAAGTGTGTCATGGAGATCCCCCGATAGAAGAGAGCTTCAGTGAAGATGGTAAAAGTGCATGCCATGAGCCCAAGTGGCCCCTCAAATTCACATCAACTGGTGGTGAACTAGAAAGAACCCTGGATGAAGTCTGAAAGCTTGGTTCTGAGGCCCAGAATTCACCACCTTCTGTGTGATTCTGGGTAAATAACCATTTCCCTGAGTCTGAATTTTCTAATATGCAACTGTTGTTAGATTGCTAATATTTAATGCTGAGTGAGTACATATGGACTAAATGAATGGGTTGGTGATTAGTGTATTGTAAATTGGTTTACACTGTCTAACATGCTATAAATGAGGTGAATTGGTTACCATCAGCATTTGTTTTGTTGCAGGTCTCTCATTACCTTATGTCCAGAACACCTGATTGGATTCTATGGCGAGTACAAATAACGTGACTGAGTTAATTATCGTCGGTCTTTTCCAGGATCCAGAGGTGCAGAGAGTGTGCTTTGTGGTGTTTCTTCTCGTGTACCTGGCCACAGTGGTGGGCAACGGTCTCATTGTTCTGACAGTCAATGTCAGTAAGAATCTGCATTCCCCCATGTACTTCTTCCTTAGCTACCTGTCCCTGGTGGAGATCACTTACTCCTCTACTGTTGTCCCTAAATTCATCACAGACTTACTTGCCAAGATTAAAACCATCTCTCTGGAGGGCTGTGTGGCTCAGATATTCTTCTTCCACTTCTTTGGAGTTACTGAGATCTTCCTGCTGACGGTAATGGCCTATGACCGCTATGTGGCCATTTGCAAACCCCTTCACTACACAACCATCATGAGCCAGTCTGTGTGTCGCCTTCTGGTGGCTGGCTCCTGGCTTGGGGGCTTTTTTCACTCCATGGTCCAGATTATTATCACTCTCCAGTTGTCTTTCTGTGGCCCCAATGTGATTGACCACTACTTCTGTGACCTTCATCCCTTATTCAAGCTTGCCTGCACTGACACTTCTGTGGAGGGGGTTATTGTGTTGGCCAACAGTGGATTATTTTCTATCTTCTCCTTCCTCCTCCTGGTGTCCTCCTATATTGTCATCCTGGTCAACTTGCGGAACCATTCTGCAGAGGGGAGGCGCAAAGCCCTCTCCACCTGTGCCTCTCACATCACCGTGGTCCTCTTGTTCTTTGGACCTGCCATCTTCCTCTACATGCGGCCACCCTCCACCTTCACTGAGGACAAGCTGGTGGCCGTGTTCTACACGGTTGTCACCCCCATGCTGAACCCCATCATCTACACACTCAGAAATGCAGAGGTGAAAATTGCCATGAGGAGGTTGTGGGGGAAGAGAGTGAATTCAGGGATGGACTAAAAATGAAAACACGAAAAAATGATCCTATATAGGAGGTGACCAAATATGCATCCTGATTTTAGTCAACTCTGAGGAATTGAGGAAAAGTTACCCGTTCATATTTTTTTCTTGTATTTAGATGAGCCCCTTATATTCTACTGTACTAATCATAGCTGCACTAATTCATTGCTGTCTGTAGTTTGGAGAGTGTTTTGGAGAAGAGCTGCATCTCTTCTCTTCTTGTGTTGGCCTTGGTTGGAAGTACATAGCCTTCAGGGAGGGATTGCCTAGACTGTGAATTCCCACCCTATTGTTTTCTGCCTGTGCAACCTTGAGTTCATTCACTTTACCTCTTGGTGTTAGCATGCTGTGGGGTGTGGAGTCTGAGGCACTTGGAGACAGAAGTTTATGTTTTGCTTTGTCTTTCTCTGCTAATGTTGTGGGATCTTGTGGGAGTCCCAAGAAGGCTTTTATACTTCATTTGGTACCCCTACTTTATTTATCTGATTCTGATGCCTGAAATTCCACATTTGGAGATGTATTTCACAGGAATAAGATATTGTTAGAACAGAAATGTCTCTTGGATGTGAAATACAATGAAGGTATTATTAACCATTAATTTGGACAATTTTAGAAGACCTTTTTCTTTCTTGACAGTTACTGTCTGGGCACTGAGGTGTTGCTTAAGCCAAATCCAGCTCATTGCCTGTTCTTGTATGGCCTAAAAACCAACATGGTTTTTATACTTAAAAAAAATCAAAGTAGAAAAATATTTGATGATACATGAATGTTATATGAGTGTAAAATTATAGTGTCTATAAATAGGTTTTTGGACTACGGTCATGCCAGTTATCTTACTTTTTCTCTGTGGTAGCCTTTGTGGTATAGTAGCATGGTTGAGTGGTTGTCATGGAGACTGTGGTCTGCAAGGCCTAAGATATGTCACTGTTTTGAGAAAAAGTTTGGCAACCCCTGGCTCAAGTTATATAGCATTTATTGCCTACTCAACAGAAAGTTTGGAGGCCAGCAGTTCTTGGGCTGTATTGTTAATTCTGTGATGCCAGAGCACCTGGTTTGTGTGTCTTGAATTCTCTTGCCTGCCCCCCTACCCCGTGGCCGCAGGATGGCTATAGCACGTCTAGGTATTATATGCTCACATGAGGGGGAAGAGGGGCTCTTATTTTATATGGGAAATATTTCCCAGAGACCCCTCAGAACAACTCTTACATCTATTTTTTATTGGCAAGAACAGAAAATTTTTGTATTTGTTACTGCATGTCCAAACCTAGCTGCGAGGGAGGCTGGGATAGTGAATAGTGGTAAAGGGAAATGGGATTATGTTACCAGTTTAGATTAGGCTCTGTGTTTCTCCTGGGCTGGGCATATCAGTGCTTGAACAAGGTCAGGGTTGTTATTAGGAAGAGATGTCTGCCACAGGGATTGTTGGTGCACCTGGGCATAGTGGGTGGATTTGGATTGGTGCCAGAGTGACAGACCAAAATCCAGCTCAGTCCCTTGGTGACTCCGCCTCAGGCATGTGACCGAAACTCTCTGCAATCCAGTGTCCTTGGCATGCACGCGTGGGTCAAGTACAAGAAACCTTTTCCACAATGTAAGTTTTCCTGTGAATGCATCTGCTTTAATTTCCCTCTAGAGGATGTGAGAATGAAGCCCCGGGCTGTGAATGCCTGAGTGTTGTGAATAGAAACCAAACCATCCTACTATAGGTCAAAATAAATTATATCATTTAAGGTTTGTATATGCTGAGATGAGTCCTCTTAGTAAAAAAAAATCATATTTTTATGCATGGAAGAAATACTGGATAGCATACGGAGATTTGAGTGTTTGGGATATGTAGTGAGGTGCTAAAACATTTTTAAATCTAACATCTTGCATTATCCTCTTTCTTCCAAGTCCATATCTCAAGGCTGAATTTTCTCCATATGTTTCAACAAAGACAACATATCCAGCAGATTGAAAACACAAGCCAATATGAGAATTCAGCTGTATCTCTTAAGCCAAATATTAAGGGGGTTTGCAAAAACTCAAACAATGCCATTTTGCATTACTTATTTCCATTTGCATTATTTTGTCATAATTATATTTTCACAAAATATGTGACCATAAAAAAAAATAAAGAAAAGAAACCAAACCACCCTACAGTTCTTGATGGCATGGATGAGTCTTGTTTGAATACATAGCCCCACACCCAGAGTTCTGGGCCAATTCACTGCAAATAAAGTCACCAAGCAACAATTTGCTTAAAGTTTGCTAATTCACTAATTGGCAATTGGCTAATTCCCCAAGCAGCAGTTTGCTAATGCTGAACTTTTGATTAATCAGACACATATTTATATTAAGGCTTTATAAAATTCATGGCACTTAGGTTTTGCTGAAGCCTGTGATGAGCAATATATTTGGGGGGAATTTTTGTGTTTTGAATTTCAGCTTTTTTTGAAAATAATAAATATCAAGCATTTTATGTATGTCTGTTTCTCTCTTCTAACTAACTGAGTTTTCAGCCTAGTCAACTGACTTTGCTACATTTCTTCATTTTTGGTTTACTTTCTTGAGAAAGGGATGCAGGTACAGGGAGCAGATGAGGGAATGTTTTCACCTGTGTTAGCCAAGCCTTCCTGTTTTGGGTTCCATTATTCACCACAGTGTTTTACTCTTTGTGTCTATGCCTTTTTCCATGTAATTTTGGAGTTCTTTCCGCCATATGTGGAATATACTTTTCTATCCCTTGACTCTGGCCTCAGCCATATGACTTGCTCTGGCTGACAGAATATGAATTGAAAAAACAGCATGCTGGTTAGAGCCTAAAACTTGTGTCTTTTCCCTCATGTGTCCCTGTCGCCATCATGAGATGATGTCCTCATCATCTGGGCTGTAGAATGACGTACGTGGAGAACTTCACCTGAACCCCCACTGAATTGCAGCCTGACATAGAGCTGCCCTGCCAGCCTGCAGACACGCGGCACTAATGTAGGAATAAATGCTCACTGTGCACACTCCTGAGGATTTGTGGTTATTCGGTTTCAGCAGAAACTCACTAGAGTTGAATGACAAATACACATATCAAAGAAGAGCAGAAAAGTCATGCTTACCGCACATTCTTTATTTTGTTGAGCATGGGCATGGACACGTCCTTTCCTGCCACCTTGGAGGTTTTACTCTTGATTTGAACTATTTGGAAATAGTGTCTGCAAATTTTTGCCAGTTTGGCATAACTCAATTTCTCCCGTCTGTTTTATGGATTTGTTGATCTAGATTTATTGCATGTTGATTTTTGTGTGTTTTACAATTCAGATTTTCCAAGGCTGCTGCTGCTTTTTTTTTTTTTAAGTTTATTTATTTATTTTGAGAAAGAGAGCATGAGCTGGGGAGGGACAGAGAGAGAGGGAGACAGAATCCCAGGCAGGCTCTACTGACAGCATGGAGCCTGACTTGGGACCATGAGATCATGACCTGAGCCAAAATCAGGAGTCAGATGCTTAACTGACTGAACCACCCAGGCGCCCCCAGATTTTGCAAGGCTTAATTAATAGTAAAAGCAGTAGAATAGATCAGAAGTGAAGCAGGTCTTTGATGCATTAGTAGTTCAGTGAATTGGTCATTTGCCTAATACCTAAATCTCTGAATTGTTTATTTCTGGCAAACTTCTAGATGGTGAAAAGATTTTAGGAGAATTAACTCTGCTTTAGTACCTAGCGTGATGAATGATAGGCACTCAGTAACTACTGAGTGCATAAAAGATATCAAAGTGATGTCAACATTATCTATCTTTTCATTTTGGAAAGGCTTGAGGTAGATGTGAAATAATTTGATGCCAGAGAAGCTCTTTCTTGTGAATTACTTTTAGTTGCAATATAGAAGGGATGTTAATCTATTACCTTACAAGGAAAATATAACAACTTTTCAACTGCATGAAAATGCTGCAAAGCTGTATTTAGGGTTATTAGTAGAGCAATTGATATATTTTATATTTGCACAATATCTTGTGTGTAATTCACAGCCCTTTCACATCTATTATTTCATCAGAGTCTCATAGTAATCCTGTGAGGTCAGTGAAATCTGAACCATTCCCAGTGTACATTTTTGGAGTTTGAAACGTCACTTAGACTAGGATTTATCTGCAAGGAATAGAATCTGAAGTAAGACGGAAGTCAAGGAGTAGACAATTCAGGATGGAAATGATCTCTCTTGCTTCTCCATCCTGAAGTCATCTCCTGGCCCAGGATGGTGCTGCAGATGCAGCCATAGTGACAGCATTCCTGGCATCAGGAAGGATAAAGGGACAGAATAAGTGCATCATGTCCCCTTTATTAAAGTTGTAGAGGCACTTGGGTGGCTCAGTCAGTTAAGCGTCAGACTTCGGCTTAGGTCATGGTTCTCACAGTTCATGGGTTCAAGCTCTGCAGCCGGCTCTGTGCTGACAGTTCAGAGCCTGGAACCTGCTTCAGATGCTGTCTCCCTCTTCTCTCTGCCACTTCCCAGTGCACACTCTGTCTCTCTTTCTCTCTCTCAAAAATGAATAAACATTTAAAAAAAAGAGTTGCGAGGGAGGCTGGGTAATGTAACTTTTATTCCAGCTGGGTATGTGCCCAGATAAAAATTCGGAGTTTGTAAAACTATAGAAGAAAGAAAGAGAAAACAAATGTTGTGGAACACCAGCAATCTCTGCTCCTGAATAAATCAGGCACAAAACTTGAGCACAAACTCAGGTATTCTGACACTGGGATTAGATGTTCCTTCCATTGTGGTCCCCATCCTAGCTAGTTTTTTTTTTTTTTTTTTAATTGGGGTACAACTTATATTCAGTAAAATGCTCAGACCTTAAGTGTACAACCCACTGAGTTTTGACAAATTTATATAACTGTAACCTAAGTCCTAACCAAGATGTAGAGTATTTCCATTACCCCAGAAGCTTCTTTCATGACCTCTTCCAAGCAGTCTCCACTTCCCATAAGCAACTGGTAATCTAATTTCTATCATCATGGAAGTTTAGCCCCTTCTTAAACTCCAAAAGCAGAATCATAAAACATGTTCTCTACTGTGTCTGGCTTCTTTAACTCAACATAATGTTTTTTAAAGATTTATTGTGTTGTGGGTTACAGTTATTGTGTGTTTGTTCGTTTTGTTTGGTGCATAGTATTCCACTGTATACATCTACCACAACAGAAGAAAATGTATTCCCCTGTTGGTAGACATTTGATTTGATTTCTGTTTTTTTGTTGTTATGAATAAAAGCTGCTATAAACATTCTTTGACGTTCCCATTTTTTTAAAAGCATAAACCAATAGAACCATGTATTTATTTTTCTTGCAAAATATCTTTTTGGAAGGAACACTGTATATATATTCCTAATTGTGAATGAATCTGTACATCATTTACAATGGTGGGATTTGATTACAACTGGAGAGGTGAAGGATTTGTCCATAGCCAATGGGCTGATCTTTACCAGGTTAGGAAATGAAATCGACCTCTTATAACAAATGCAGTTTAGGTGAACAAACAGTTTTATACCACAAACATTTTTAACAAATGTGTTTCCTATAATAAATATTCATAGACTCACATTAAAAATTTATCTCCTTAGATTTTAAACTGAATATTTCAATATGGAATATATTCTTTCTGACAGACTTTGACAGAAAGTCAACTTCATGATGACCTGTGAGAGAAGAAATATGTTTTCCTTCAATATTTGGAGCTTCATGTAATTATTTCCTATTAGAGTCCCATATAGAGTAAGTACCAGGGAACATTAGGTAAATTTATTTATTTTACATTTCCTTTTGATTCCGAAGTTATGCTACTTCCAAGGAAGTTTGAGATTTTATTATCCAGGTACTGCTTCCCATGGGGTTGTCTGCCTGATTGGGAAGGGGAAAGGTATAGCTCTCTGGGAGCAATCTTCTCTCACTTGATCATGATGACTTCCCCTCTGGTATCTCTCAAGCAGGGTGTACTCAAGGCTCAGATGCCAAAATTCAGGAATACCTGGGAGGCAAGTCTACTTTACTCTTCTTTTAAATTGGGTAGAATCAAGACTCTGTGGCTTAGTCTCAGCATTTCCAGGTCTGAGGCTACATACAGGATGAGCAGATCCTGTCTGGAGTCTCCTGTAAGATAGGAGCTCTGGTTGGTAGCTGCGTCTTAATGCCTTCTGACTGGCTAACTCTGGACCCTGCAGGAGCTGACTCTTCGAACATTATTTAAATCTCTGTGTTCAGTACAAAAGGAGGAATTTTGGTGAGAATAGCAGAGCTGCAGAAACATTGGGGTGAGTTTTGTTTTGTGAACATGTGCTTCTTTCCATGTCATGATTATAATTCCAGTTTGGAAGCAAAGGGAATGGCCATGAGGTGTGTGGCATTTTACAAAAAGCTCTCATATAGGTCTGGTCTTTTCCTGAGGCAATCACAGTGCTAGGTATTGGGATTCAGGGATGGAGAAGCTGTGGTCTTGGCCCTTGGGAATCTTTATTCTCTTAATATTTTCTGAATACCTACAGTGTACCAAATACTGTCCTAAAAAGGCTAGGGGCTAGGGAATAGCTCTACCCACTGTTAATTCCATTTTTAAAAAAGTACTCCCTACCCACAAAGTGGGGCTTGAACTCACAACCCCAAGATCAAGAGTCACATACTCTACTGACTAAGCCAGCCAGGTGCCTCCCCCTCCCCTGTATATTCACTGAATGCTATCTCATGGCAGATGCTTCAGTTGGCACTGGAGGTGGAGTGGTGAGTGAGATACAATCTATGCCTCCAGGAAATCCACAATTTACTGGGGGCAGATGGTCACATAGAACAATTACAATTTAGTGTGGGAAGTGCTGTGATTTGAAAATGTCCTTCAAGAAGAGGGCCACTGACTGTAAGGGCTTTGGATTTGGAAGATGGATTTCTTATCTCAGAAGAATTCAAGGCAACACAGAGGATGGGAACTTAAGTTCTCTTGGGATGGGCTGGGGGTGGGATCTATCTCTAAGGCAGATAGTGTCTTCATGCTACAGTTTAGACATTGAGTCTCTGAGAGTTTAAAGAATATCTATCTATCTATCTATCTATCTATCTATCTATCTATCTATCTATCTATCTATCTATCCTGTCTCTGAGAGGTTAAAGAACTCTATCATCTATCTGTCTATCTGTCTGTCCATCCATCCACCCATCCATCCATTTATTTTTAAGAACTTTGTAGACATCACATAGATACCACCTGAAGAAACCTGATGTAAACCCAGGAGTCGGGGTTTCTTCCATAAATGGCTTCTTGCTAAAAATTCCCCAGCTGGACTGAGAGTTTGGTGCTGGTCTCTGCTCTCTTTGTCTCTGAAGGCATAAACTCTATCAGTGATTCTATTCTGGCTCATGGTGGTCCTTCACCAGCTGAGCCTAGCCCATTTACTAGAGGAAGGAAGCTTTGTGGCATGAGTGGATGTCATGTGACTCCTAATCTCAGAACCCCAGAACCTCGCCGTATGAGGGGCTGTATTGATACACACAGATCTCAGCCACTTTAAACGAAGTCCAGCATGGATGAGGATAGTGTACAGATCAGTCAGTGCACAATCTTGCTGAAGCACTGTGCTGTTGGAAGACTGGAGTTGGAGGAGGTTGTGTCAGAACACGAGTAGACACTGTGGGCAGAGGGTGTTTGTACTTCTCTTGCCCCCTGGGGGAGGGCATATGATAGGAGATATCAGTAAAGAGAAGAATTGTGTATGGGTTGAGCTGGACCTTTGGAAAGGGATGAGGTCACCAAGTGACCAAGTACAGAAGGAGGGAATTAGGAAGAGAAGCAGAAATAAGAGAGAATGCTGAGTGTCAAGAGGTATATTTTCTGATGAGTCTGAGCGGTAAGTGGAGAGGTGAGAATCATGTTCTGCAAACCAAGGATGGAAAGGGGACAAAGGAAGTGTCACAAAGAAAAGCTGCAGGAAAAAGACAACTGAAAGCATTCAAAGGTGATAGAGAGACCTTTAAAATAGAGACAGCAACACTATGCTTGCTGTCACCATCATCTGAGGAGACATTAATCTCCTAATAGGTGGCCCCTCCTCTGGTCTGCTCCCATTAGTCCAACCTCCATATACAAACGGGTTTTACTTTCCAGCCGATGAACAATCCCGAAGATTCCCCATTGTCTGCAGGATAAACCCCCAAGTGCATAACAGCCCTTCAGGAACTAGTGTTAGACTCTGTCTCCAGTTTTATCTTTGCTATTCTGCCCTTTACTCCAGCCACACGTGGGTGGATTTTCATGGCATTGTATGCTCTTCTTCCTTTTTAGAATGTTCTTCCCTTCTTCTGCACATAACTAATGTCTACTCATCATTCAATATCCAGCTCAAAGATTTGCCAGGGATTAGTATGTAATTCATGCACTTAATGAAGAAGTCTTTTGTATCATTTCAGATCGCCCCACCCAAATCGCCTCCTGTAGTGACTTCATGGCTAGCATACACAATGTGACTGAATTCATTTTTCTAGGACTTTCTCCCAGTCAGGAGGTGCAGAAATTTTGCTTTGTGCTGTTTATGCTTTTGTACACAGCAGTCGTGCTGGGGAATTTCCTCATCATGCTCATTGTCATGACCAGCAGAAGTCTGGGTTCCCCCATGTACTTCTTCCTCAGCTACCTGTCCTTTGTGGAGATCTGCTACTCCTCTTCTACAGCCCCCAAACTCATCTCAGATTTGCTGGCTGAAAGGAAAGCAATATCACTATGGGGCTGCATGACACAGCTTTTCTTTATGCACTTCTTTGGTGGCGCGGAGATCTTCCTGCTCACTGTGATGGCTTATGACCGCTATGTGGCCATCTGTAGGCCCCTCAACTACACAACTATCATGAACCGGCAAGTGTGTGCTGTCTTGGTGGGAATAGCATGGGCGGGGGGCTTTGTGCATTCCTTTGTCCAAATCCTCTTGATCTTCCACTTGCCCTTCTGTGGCCCCAATGTGATCGACCACTATTTCTGTGACCTGCTTCCCCTGCTCAAACTTGCCTGCTCTGACACCTTCCTCATTGGTCTGCTGATTGTTGCCAACGGGGGGACCTTGTCTGTGATCAGCTTTGTGATCATCTTAGCCTCCTATGTGGTCATTTTACTCCATCTGAGGACTCGAAGCTCTGAGGGGCGGAGTAAAGCCCTCTCCACCTGTGGGTCCCATATCACCGTGGTTACCTTATTCTTTGGGCCCTGCATCTTCATCTACATGAGGCCTTCTACCACCTTGTCTGTAGACAAGATGGTGGCTGTGTTCTACACCATGATCACCCCACTCCTCAACCCTGTCATCTACTCCCTGAGAAATGCTCAAGTGAAGAAGGCCATGAAGAAGCTGTGGATCAGGACAATGAAGCTAGATGAGAAATAGAGGCTGAGTCTTGGTATTGATCCGTAGGTTTAGAATGATGCTGAGTCTGAACTGAAGGGAGAGAATGGGATGAAGGAAAGGCCACAGGACCTGGAGTATTATTTCTGGAGTAATTCTAATGGTCTCATCTCCAAAAACTGTATTCAAATTACCTCTAACAAAGTTCCTTTTATGGATGTATCTATAACTTGATTGCCCATTTTCTGTTAGATGTTTAGATTGTTTCTAATTTTTTTTTATTGCTGTAAATAACTCTGTGGTAAGTTTTCTTGAATGGAAATCTTTATACTTCTGAAATTCTGTTAGATTCACTTGTTATAATGAATTTACTGTGTTAAAGGGACAATGACCTTGATGTATAGTGTTAAATTGATTCTTAGAAAGATTGTTGGGGCATCTGGGTGGCTCAGTTGTCTGAGTGTCCAATTCTTGATGTAAGCTCAGATCATGTTCACATGGTTCATGAGTTCCAGTCCTGCATAGGACTCTACATGGTCAGTGCAGCATCTGCCTGGGATTCTCTCTCTCTCTCTCTCTCTCTCTCTCTCCCTATCCTGCTTGCGTTCACTCTCTCTTTCTCACTCAAAATAAATAAATAAACTTTAAAGGGGTTGTTGTAATAACCTTTCATGTGAAAGTACTCTTGACAAATTGAGCACTGTCATGAAACATTTTCTTGATGGGAAACAAGATTTTACATAGTCTCAAAGTATCTCCCCATAAGATACTTATTAATTGCAAAAAAAACAAAACATAACTCTTCAGTCAAGAAAACTGGAAGACCTTCCCTTAAACATTGACCATTGACTCAAGTAAACATCATCAGTATGGAGACTGGAGAGGCACAGGGTAACATTGCTGTAGTATTCTTACCAAAAAATACACAATCTGAGTCTAACCATGACAAAATCAGGCAAACCCCAACTGAAAATTATTCTGCAAAATTAATAGCCTGCATTTTTCAAATTAAGAGACTGGAGAATTTTTCCAGATTCCAGATACAGATATAGATAATTAGAGGCAACCTGTGATCCTTGATTGGATTCTGTACTGGAGGAAGGTCATTAGTGAGCACAAGCTGTGTAGAGGGGACAATAGAATTGTATCACAGTTATTTCCTGATTCTGGTAATTGTAGTGTGTCTCTGTCAGAGAATGTCCTTGGATTGGGGAGTTATTTACTAAGGTGTCTAAAGGTAAGTGGGCATTATGTCATCAACTTTGAAACATTTCAGAAAAAGTTCTGTTTGCCTACTATCTAGTCATTCTAAAGAAAATGTGGTAAAATATTAATATTTGGGGAATTTGGATTAAGGGTGTACAAGAATTCTTTGTATTATTGCAATGTTTTTGTAAATCAGTTATTTTAAAATATAAAATTAAAATGTTTTGCAAATTAGATAGCTCAGTGTGTGTGTGTGTGTGTGTGTGTGTGTGTGTGTGTGTGTGTGTAGGGATTTTTAAAAATGATTTTTCCCATAAGTCGGTTATTTGAGAGAAAAAGAGAGTTTACAGGGGAAGGGCAGGGACAAAGGGAGAGAGAATCCCAGGCATGCTCCACACTGTCAGCACAGAGCTCCATGTGGGGCTTGATCTCAAGGAAACCTGAGATTGTGACCTGAGCTGAAATCAAGAGTTGAACGCTTAACCACTTAACTAACTGAGCCACCCAGGTATCCGTCCCTTAGCACTTTGAAGATACCATTTCACTCTTCCCGGAGTGGACCTTCCAGGCCTCTGCTGAGGGAGGCACTGATAGTCTTGGAGGTTTCTTGTGTGAGAGAACATTTTTTCTCTGCTTTTAAAATTCTCCCCATCTTTGGGGCACCTGGGTGGCTCAGTTGGTTAAGCGTCCGACTTCAGCTCAGGTCACGGTTCGTGAGTTTGAGACCCGCGTCAGGCTCTGTGCTGCCAGCTAGCTCAGAGCCTGGATCCTGTTTCAGATTCTGTGTCTCCCTCTCTCTGACCCTTCCCTGATCACACTGTCTCTCTCTCTCTCAGAAATAAATAAAACATAAAAAAATTTTTAAAAATTCTCCCCATCTTTGCTTTTATTTTTTTATTTTTATTTTTTTTAAGTATTCTATCCATGACCATTTATTGATTCAAACAATCTTTGGTGTTACCCTGCTTATTACAGAAAGGACATTTTTGTTCAAACATATATTTGTTAAAAACCTTACTTGATATTTGGAAAAGGAAAAAAAGGGAAACAAAAAGGAGACAAAATGCTTCTAGGCATCTGTTTTGAATGGATTTCAATGCCTCCAAAAGTCTTTTTTTTAAGTTTATTGTCAAGTTGGTTTCCATATAACACCCAGTGCTTATCCCCCACATCCAAAAGTCTTTTTAGTGATAATGTGCTAAGTTAAACATTTCCAATTTCAAATCATTAACTTGACTACTACCATGTTTCTTACTACTAAAAGATCAACAAATGCTTATGCTAATCAATTTGATATTTAGGGTACAAGAATGGAAGTCTCTGTCTACAAAAAGTAGTCAAGCTGCACAATACCCAGGGATATCCATAGCTATTATGCTTTCAATGGATAGGAAGCCACAATCAAGAATAACTGTTTAAGTCAACATCCTCACCAAATTAAACAGCATGCCATGGAGGTTTAGTTTGTTCTTGTGTAAATGACTCTCTTTTTTTTTTTTTTCTTAGTTTATTGTCAAGTTGGTTTCCATATACCACCCAGTGCTCATCCCAACAAGTGCCCTCCTCCATGCCCATCACCCCCTTTCCCCTCTCCCCCACCCCCATCAGCCCTCAGTTTGTTCTCAGCATTCAAGTGTCTCTCATGGTTTGCCTCCCTCCCTCTCCCCAACTATTTTTCCCCTTCTTCTCCCTCATGGTCCTCCATTAAGTTCCTCCTAATCCACCTATATGTGCAAACATATGTTATCTGTCCTTCTCTGCCTGACTTATTTCGCTCAGCATAATACCCTCTAGTTCCATCCATGTTGTTACAAATGGCCAGATTTCATTCTTTCTCATTGCCATGTAGTATTCCATGGTATAGATAAACCACATCTTCTTGATCCATTCATCAGTTGTCTCCATCTTTGCTTTTAAACAGTTGCATTCTGATAGACATGGAGAAGATCATTTTGCATTGAAATTTTGGGGTGGTCTATTATTAGCTTCATGAAGTTGGATGTCCAAACATTGCCCCAGATTTGGGAAATATGTAGCCATTATTTCTTTAAATAAGCTTTCTGCCCCCTTTCCCTCTCTTCTTCTTGTAGTAGTTCTAGACTATTTCTTTTAATGATATCCCACTGTTCGTAGAGGCTTTCTACACCCCTTTATTTATTTATTTTTTCTGTGTTCTCCTTTGGATAAATTCAGAAGTCCTTTTACTCGTAGAGTCTTTGTTCTGATCAATCAATTCTGACACCATTGTTCTCTTGCATTTTTCTCTTCTTTTCACTGTAGTGCACAGCTACACAGTGCCTGTTTGCTTAGCTTGCCTGTGGTAATCATTTCACAATGTCTGTTATGTATCAGAACACCATGTTGTACACCTTGAATATATACAATTTTTACTTGTCAACCTTACTTCAATAAAGCTGGAAAGATGAAAACAAACCAAATATTGGTTATCTGTATTACATTCTAAGCAAACGATGTGTGCGTGTGTGTGTATGTGTGTGCATGTGCACACATGTGTGGTTCTGAGGCAAGGAGGTGTGATGTAAGGTAGGAAAGAAGTGCTCTCTCTGTACATCCTTCAGGCCAGCGAAATGCGTGCACGGGCAACATTTTGTGTTTCTCCATACCATTCCACCAGCCTTTGTGACTCCCAGAATTCCTCCCCAGGTTCTGACTGTAAGCCAGATGTGAATGATATTGAGATTTTTCAACATTATTTTCTTCTCCAGAAGTTTTTGGGCATTTTTTTGGGGTTTTTGGGTTTTTTTTTTTTGTTTTTTGTTTTTGCTTTTTATTTCTTTTTTGTTTGTTTGTTTGTTTTTTGGGGGGTTTTTTTAGTGAGAGATTGAGAAAGGCTGAGCCCATGCCCTGTAGTATGCAACTAATAAATTAGGAAGTTACTGATGTATGTGCAGAAGGATTTAACATAGGTTTCTTAAAACAGTGATAATTTCTGGAGCTTAAAAAAAAGAGTTTGAGTTTTTGTGGTGTTTCAGGAGGATTCTGGTTAGGAGGAAGAGACCATATGTGTACCATTGATTCACAATTTGTTTATCCTATGATACAGAATTTGATGAAACAGCCTTACTACATAGAGCAGAAGCAGATGTGGGGGGAGGAGGACATTTCCTACTTGGTTTCCCATTGGCCTGTTTGTTTCTTAATGGGGCGTCAGTGGCTGGTGACATATTCTGTTTGGGCAGAAAATGTTACGTGTAGACATTTGACCCAGATGGACAGTTTATTAGTTGTGTAGTTTTGAACCACTCTCCTAATCTTTCTGAGCCTCAGTTACCTAATCTGTTGAATGGCAGTAGTAGCTACTACAGTAGAGTGTTACTCTATCTGTGAGGTGTTAGAAAGAAAGAAAGGTAGAAAGGCACAGTACTGCCCAATGCAAGTATGATGTGTGCTAGGATTAGCAGTTAGGGGGCTCTGGTCTTCCTGAAGCTCTTGCACATGAAAATCATATGCTGACAATTTGTGGTAAAACACTTAGACCTTTGAGAATGAGCAGTTGGAAGACTCTTGTACTACGAGTCAGGAAGGAGCTGAGTTAGCCATGCTACCAGTGCATGGGGTGACTACACAATCATTTTTCCTCTTTGGCTGTCTTCCTACCTTTAAAGTGAATAATACAGGCAAGGTGATCTGGAAGGCCCTTCCATGGCTAGCATTCTCTGATCAGGTGACATGTTGGCATATGTGTGAAGTGGTCCAGGTCCACTGGGTTAAAGTGTCCCTGGAACTCATTGGCATCATTGGTCCAATGAGGGGTGAGGTCAGAATAGGCCACCCAAGAGTGCTTGAGGAAGTCTGTGGTGGAGACAGAGAGATATTTTTGATACTGAGTTCTTCTCTGCCACTTGCTTGAGGATGCAGAGGGAAACCTCTAGGGGGCAGGACAAGAGGGGGTTAATCATGTAGGGCAAGTAGAAGTACCAACCTTATAATTGGATTAATTAGAGCTATGTTCCTTAACCTCTGAAGGAAGCAGTTGGGAAGTTGACTTTTGCTCTTCTCAGAAACTCCCCAGACAGGAGATGCTAAACAGTTCAGGGAATTCAATTCTCTGATCGAAGTCTACATCTCATACACCTTATACACTGGGAGCACATATTCTCCTTAAACCTCATTCTAGTGGGTTTAAGGAATATCTAGACTGGCCCTGTTTCATGTTCCTGTAGCTTTTTTAGTGAGAAAGTTATGAAGTGCTGAATGTGGCACATGGAGGTCATGGCATTGATGGCACCCGGTGAGTCCACAGGGGAAGATCAGAATTTAGTGGTAACTTTATGTATGGAACAGGTTCGCAGTCAGCTCATTCACTGAACCCTTACCATGGATGGGCAGACACTCAGCCAGAGTCTTTCCCACACACATTGGCACCGTTCTGGTGTTACTCTGGCGTCCACGCACTTCCATGTATGGGGAGACTTTTTTTTAGATTTGCTCAGTCTTTCAGCTGATGGGCAGACCTTAGACATCACCCTGTTAAAGTCTTTCCTGCCTGCTTAAATGACAGGGTGAGAACATAACTCTCTGGCATAAGCTGAGAGCAGGTGTTGTAGTGATTCTCACCAGAGCTACTGGTAACGTGGCCAACGTGGAGTGGTTTGCAGTGGTTTGCAAAGCTAGTTTTTAGTTCCCTACTGGCTTGTGCCCTTTTGAGAAATTCTTTTGAAAAATTCAAGGGGCCTGGCTAAGACATTCTCACACCTGGCCTTCTCTTGTAGAAACAAAGGCATTAGCTCCGTTTGAGCCTGGGTGGACATTAGGCTCTATGGAAGCCTACATTGTGCTGAGGACCATCTTGAACCAAGATTTCCAAGTTTTAGATCAATGAGCGCTAACATACCCCTTTTGTTTCTCTGATCAGTTTATCTGTAGAGGTTGTTAGTGAAGCAAATCTGTTTTCCTGGGGTGATTTATTGATGTGAATCAGAGTCTTCTGACTCTGAAGGAAGCAATTGGGAAGTTGACTACAAAAGATTAAGAAGATAAAATTAAGAATCAAGGCAACAAACAGTATTCCAGGTGGGTTCCTTCACTTAATCTCTATGAGGCAGGCTTTGGAATTCTTGTCAAAAAGAGACCTTATTTTTTATACTAGGTATTGCTACATAGCCTGTAGCCTCTGTGTTG
This sequence comes from Crocuta crocuta, assembly GCF_008692635.1. Classification (NCBI taxonomy): domain Eukaryota; kingdom Metazoa; phylum Chordata; class Mammalia; order Carnivora; family Hyaenidae; genus Crocuta; species Crocuta crocuta. Next base: position 189,751 of record NW_027530521.1, on the reverse strand, counting down.
ATACAGGATGCCCACAGTGATACCTTGGTTTTAAAATAGATGTAGTAGCAGATGGAGGATTCAGGGATCAAATTAAAAACTCATATTAACATCTGAGTTCCCAGCTCTGAAAAAGGTCATAAGAGACCCTTCAAAAACCTGCAAAGCTTACACTCTCTTGTCATGTTGGAGAGATGTGACAGTGGCATGCAAAACTGCTAGAGAATAATATAACCCTTGGTGATAAAGAGCCGGAGCCAAGACCTCAAGTCACCGAGGCGAGTCTGGCACAGGCTTCTTTCCCAGGCAGCCCAGTTTGGCCAACTCTGGAAACATCCTCTCCCCGCCCGGGCTTTGGAACTCTGCTCAGACTGCACAGAAATGACACCCACGGAAGATGGAGAACTGAGTCGGACCACATCATTGTTCATTTTCTCGCTGGTGTATTTTTTTAGATCTTGCTTCTCAGGTTTGCTCTGCCTGTGTTGTGAGCAGGAATCTCCCCTCTCTGTGTGACCCACTCCCATTCTGGAAGCTGGCTGTGGTGGGCAGCGGGGAGGAGCCAGTGAGTGAGAGGAGAGTGATGCAGGTGGTGGGTGGAAGCCCTGGAGCCTGGTCTAGTCCAAGCTCCGTCTGAAGGGTCGTGTGGTTCTGGGTCCAGATTCCCCTTCTGTGGGGGGAGGATTCGACGAGCTTCCTTCCAAATCAAACAGTTGATGGAGGCTCAGCGAGGGAGCTACAGGAGAGGCCCCTCTTGACTCCTCTGGGGAGGGATATTATTGGATGAAAAGAGGGAGAAAAGGATGCTGGAAAAGGGTGGTCAGAGCAATATTATTTGTCAGAATGCACAGAACGAGGAGTTGTATGGTGAGAAAGGTATAATGAGAAATCATGAGGTAAGGCAGATTCATTGTGAAGATTTGATAAATGTTCACCGAAGTTGTTTATTGGGGCCACTGTGTTTAGTCTTCTAATTGCCTCCCTGTTTAGGATTTCTGAACCAAACAACCTAGGAATGTGCAGTTCCTTGCTCTTTGAGAAGAACACATATGTACCTTTTGGAGTCTCTTTCTTTGCCCTGCTGATTAAAGAGTCAGAATTGAAGTCACCCCACAGGTGACATGTCACTTCTCTGTCAATGGTTCATCGGTCTGATGACCTCTTTGTGAAATTGTCTCTCAGATGTTTTCCATTTCTACTCAGAATTTTGAAAATGTTAATTTCCTTTTCTTTCTTCCATTGTAAAGACTTAAAATTTTTAACTTCTTAGAGAATAATTTGATGGTTATACTACATACATCTTGCTTTGTTCCTTCAACAACTTTGGAGAGAAAAACACAACTGTTATTATTATTATTTTTTTTAAATCTGAAATCTAATGTGGTCTTTACCAATCCTCTGAGAGGAACTCTCTGATACCCGAGCTCGGAAGCAGTTGTAGAATCAGAGAGCAATTACCTTCAAATCTGATTTCACAGAGATTATTCAGATACTAATAGAGCCATTTTTGCCATCGGGGTGAAGCTGCCCATGTATGATTCCTGCTTTCTGTGTAAACAGCTGAGTGTGAATATTGGCACGTGGCAGCTGGATCAGGTGGGTATACAGAGGACCCTGTGAGGAAGAAAGCGAAGGACACGACAGTGAGTGGATAGTCTATGCCTATTTTATTGATAAGGAAGCAGGCTCAGGGAGGTTGAGTCACTTGCCCAAGGCTGCACAACTCATATTTGAACTGAGGTCCATACTTTCCAAATGTAGATGCTTCCAGTCTCTTCTGAAGAGTGACTTCTATTGATTGCCTAACAAGGGTATCACATCTGTCTTGCCTTACCCCATAATGTGGAATGGATTCTCCACAGTAAGTGTCAAGAGTTTCTCAGTTATTCCTTATCCTGTGAAACTAACCAGCTCCCTAAATACGCATTAGTCAGAAGCTAAGGTGGGGTGAGGGACAAAGTTGCCAAGGTTCAGCCATTGTCCTTGGAGGTGGGTATGGAGAAGGGGAAATGTGAGAGTCATGTGAGTTTGTTTAATTAATCAACTAATTAATTAATAGTGGTAAAACCAAAATAAAAATTTACCAGCTAAGCCATTATTTAAGAACACAGTTCCATGGTATTAAAGCACATTCACATTGTTGTGCCTCCATTGGTCCAACCTGAAGCTCTGTACCCATTAACTCCACATCCCGTCCCCAACCCCTGGCGACTGCCATTCTACCATCTCTGTCTATGAACTTAGTACCCTAGGGACCTCGTAAAAGTAAACTCACACAGCATTTCTATTTTTTTGTGCAAAAAAGAAGCCTTATGCCTTTTTTGTGACAGGCTTAGCATGTCACTTAGCATATTCAGTCTTGTTTCCTTACAAAGGCCACTGTTACATAGTATAGCTGTGAGATGCATAAATCAGAACCCAACCTGCTGCAAGTCTACACACGCAAAGGTGGGTGGCAGGGCCTGCCTTGTGAAGGAGGGCCCTTACTGTGTCCCCATCATGCCGCACTGACAAGCACCCTCAATTCTATTCTGACACTCTTAACACTATCATTATTTGCTTTTGAACTTGAGAGCTCATAGTTTTGAGTGCAGTGCTCAAAACAGCACTGTGGAAAGATAGTATTATTTCTGTTTCTCAGATGAAAATTACAGGCTCAGAGGGGTTTTCGTGCATGTTTAATGTCACACAGCTGGAAAGCAGCCGTGCTAGGATTGTACACAGGTCCTCTGACTCCATGCTCTGTGTTCATGTCACCTGTGCCACAGCCACTGTCCCACATGTGGAGGGCTGTCGTGGAGGGCTTGTTTCTCCCTGCAGGAATGCCGCTGCAGAGGCCATGATCATGGGTCGTCTATGTCTGCTCCCCCTCTGTCCATCTCCAGAGCTCTCTGCAGTGCGTATCGGGGTCTCCCTAACATGCTTTGCTTGGAGTGACAGTCCTGGTACTCACCTCAGCATCTTTCCCTGTGTGGACTCGCTGTGCTCTGAGGCCCTGACTTAGCGAGCTGGTACACCAGGCTGTTAGGAAGCGGGACTTAAGTGACCCTGGAACTGTTTCTTAGCCATTTGGCCCCAGGGCTATTGAGGCAGTCTACAAGTGACTCACACCTCCCTTCTCCATCTCTCCCTTTATGGGCAGTGGTTGAAGTTGGGGACTGTCCTTTCCCCTTCCAACTTTTAAAAATACCTGTTGGGGAGGCTGGTTAGTTCCACAGGTTGTGGGATCATTGAGTTTGAGAAGGTCTAGTGCCCACTGTGAAAAGTTGGTTCCATACGAGGGTGTTAAGACTCAAGACTAATCTGAAATCTAAATGATGCAATCAGTGTAAGGCCCACTTCAGGAGCATAAGATGTAGTGGAAGCTGCTAAGTCTTGAAAGATTCAGATCTCAGGTCAGACATGAGCTGTGAAGCCTTCAAGTAGTGACTGAATCTCTGAGGCTCAATTTTTTTTCTGTATAAAATATCCTCTCGTTTTTGTTGTGAGAATTCACTAGCTAATGTATGTGCCTGGGTTAGCGAAAAACACTTCCAGGCAGCGTTATTACAAAATCCTATTTGGGGACCAATATCAAGCATTTGATGATGTTGTTTTGTCCACTTGTCTCAAGGAGAACATGTTTTGGAGAAGCCCAAGGAGGAGAATGACAGTTGTCCTCAAGGCCTGAGGAGGATTTTTCTAATTATTGAAGGAGAGTTCTTTGATTTCTTGATTCCAGTCTGCTAGGCTTTAAAACATGGCAACTACAAACAATGTGACTGAACTCATTCTCTTGGGGTTTTCCCTCAATCCAGGTGTGCAGAAGACCGTTTCTGTGATGTTTCTCCTCATGTACACGGCCATTGTGCTGGGTAACAGCCTCATTGTGGTGACGATCATGGCCGACAAAGGGCTCACCTCCCCCATGTATTTCTTCCTCAGCTACTTGTCCTTAGTGGAGATCTGTTACTGCTCTGTCACAGCCCCCAAGCTCATCCTTGACTCTTTTATCGAAAGGAAAACCATTTCCGTCAAAGGCTGCATCACACAGATCTTTTTCCTCCATTTCTTTGGTGGCACTGAGATCTTTCTCCTGACAGTGATGGCCTATGACCGTTATGTGGCCATCTGCAAGCCCCTGCACTACACTGTCATCATGAGCCGGCGTACACGTGGCCTCCTGGTGGGGGCAGCATGGGGTGGGGGCTTGCTGCATTCTGTTGGGCAAACATTCCTTATTTTCCAGCTGCCCTTCTGTGGCCCCAAGGTCCTTGACCACTACTTCTGTGATGTCCACCCTGTGCTGAAGCTGGCCTGCTCAGACACCTTCCTCATTGGTGTGTTAATCATCGCCAACGGTGGCTCCATTTCAGTGATCAGCTTCACGGTACTGCTTGCTTCCTACGTCATCATCCTGCACTCCCTGAGGACCCAGACCTCAGAGGGTCGGCGCAAGGCTCTGTCCACCTGCGCCTCTCATGTTGCAGTTGTGGGCCTGTTCTTCATACCCTGTTCCTTTGTCTACATGAGACCCTGTGTCACCTTCCCTGCAGACAAGATAGTCGCTGTGTTTTACACAGTGGTCACACCTCTCTTAAACCCCATCATTTACTCCTTCAGGAATGCTGAAGTGAAAAACGCCATGAGGAGACTGATGCGGAGGAAAGTGATTTGGCAAGAGAAATAGATGATTTAGTTAGGGAAAATAAGAGGAGCAAGGGATGGGAATTTGGGGCAGATTTCACTCTGCCTCTACGTTTAATTTATGGGCTGGCCTTCAGCCTATCACCGTTTTCTTTAAATTTTAGTTCTTCGTCTTTATGGGATTGGACAGGATTGAAGAAGGCTCTAGAATGAAGTCTGGCAGGGGTTTTCTAATGCTGCACTTCCACATGTGACAGTGACCTTGAGGCAGCGTGACTGGTTTTAAGAGAATGAACTCTTCCAGAAAACTGGGGTCTTTCTGGGAATAACAAAGAAGTTGGTGGAAGAGAAGGAGGGATGTCTTGGGGATCAGTGGCCATGTGTCTTTTGTGTTGGAAGAGTCTGAACCTTTGGATTTGGGAAGGAGGAAGGTAGGGAGAAAAGTAGAAGTCACTTAGATACTTAGAAATTCTGTTAACTTGATAAACTAAAGATTTTCCCAGTGGGTTCTAGTCAGGTCTGACCTAGAAGGGTCTAGTCCACAGAGCAGAAGGCATCTGACTCTTGCCAGCAGATTCACATGAGCTCATATTAGCATTAAGCTCATGTTTTCAAAGAATCAAACGGAACCACAGGAGATTTTAGGTGACTTGAAAGTACTAGACAATGAAACCTACATGTAGGCACAAGCTTTATTTTTAATCTATCAGTAACATTTTAGTGTCTAATATTCTTTTCTGTTCATACCTGTCTGTCCTTCTTTTTCTCTTGATTTCTCCTCACACCTTTGGCTGTTTGGCCTCTTTATTTTCTCCGTCTTCAGTCTCTTGACTTCTTGTGCTTCTTGGCCATTCCCACTAAGCACCCTGATAACCTGCTCTCCTATACCACCATATTACCTTGTCGTTCCTCCATCTGTGAGCCCCCCACTCCATCCCAGTCTTCATTCTGGGGCTTCCTGTTGATTAATAGTTTAACTGCCCTTGTGTCCACACCGTTTTGTCCCATGATATTTTAATCCTCTTTTTTTGAGTCAGACCATATGCCTGCAAACTATAACCCCAACTGTGACCCTCATTCACAGCAGATAATTTCCCCATATGCTTTCAGATTAATCACTTGGAATTAATTCTCTTATTTTATCTTATTTTCCCTCAAAAATTTTCAGTGACTCCTCATTGCCTTCAGAGTCAACCATGAACTCCTTCTTGACATGCAACACCTTTAAGGCATGACCTTCTCTTAATGTTCTTTACTTATTTTCAGTGACACTTCGGTAGAGCTCACTGTTTCCTGAATACTCATTGCCATGTGCCTTCCACCTAAAATAGTTTTCCTTTCTCTACCTGTTAACATCCTACCTACCTTCCAATACCCATCTAAAATGCTTCTACCTTTAGGAAGTTTCCATGATGATCCTATTCAGATATGTCCTTTGCCTTTTTTTTTTTTTTTTTTTTTAGTACCCACAGCACTCAGCTAGAGTCCTTTAAAGCCTTTACTACTTTACTGTATTTCAGGGCTTTACCCCCCTCACCCCTGACTGTCACTATCTTGAGAATATGGCTTGAATTGTAATTACCTTTGAATCTTTTGTAAGTGACATGTAGTAAAACTCAATAAACATTTGGTCAATTAAATTTCTGGAAGTCATTAGTGCTTCAGATATAAAAATGGTTGTTATATCTCTCTTTTCAATTATTTAGGTGAGATAGCAATGTTATATCACTGAAGACAAATAATGACTCTTGATATCGTTTCTGAGAATATTTATAAATAAACAAGGAGCATATGTGTATGTATATATTTTACTATTAACCAAGAGATTTCACATATTCTATCTCATTTAATCCTAAAACACTCTGGTGAGGTGGAGAGACTGAATTTTGGGAAGATCAATATTGTGATCAAGGTCACACAGCCTGAGTTCAAACCCTGGTCTACCTGACCTAAGCCTTTGCTCTCTGGGTGCATTCCTCTGCCTCTCTTTAAAGATCATCAGAACAAAACTCCATTCCAAGTCTCTGAATTCCAAATCTGAGGGCTGAAAAATCTCCTTATTGTCAAGTATTTCCTTTTGGAATCACTTCAGAGTAAATAAAAAGTGTTTTTTAAAACTGTGTAGAATTGCCTTATGAGTATTCACAGGTATTTCTGAGTCCACAGAACACCACTGCCTGAGATGCCAGATCTGGAAGCAGGAAGATATGATGCTTCGGTCAGCCAAGACTCCTCTTCTCATCAGGCAAAACATAGGCATTGAGCTGAGAGAATTACCTAATGCATGGGATCCAAACTCAATATGTCGGCCAAAGAAAGATTTTTTTTCTAGTGACAATGCTGAAAATGGCACCATTCTTGAGAATACCGTACAGATTGGAAAATGAGAAATAGGAGTCCAAAAACTATAGGAATTGAGAACTCACAAATAAATTTCCTAAAATTAAATCTCAGGAGAATGCTGCCCCTTATGTGATACAATGTTCATCCTGCAGTGGAGGAAACTGGAGGTCAAAGAGGGCTTTGGAAGACCAAAGTCCTTGATGTTTTATCTACATAAGTTGTTTATCAACTGTTTCAGAGTCCAGAATGCTTTAGAGGTGAGTTCAGGATCTTCCCGTGTTGCGGTCTTGAACCGCCTCTGTGATTTTTGAATATTGAAACAACCTTGTTTTCCTAAGATAAACAACTCTCCACTTGGTCATGATCTATTAGTCCCTTGCATACATTCCTGCATTTGATTGAAATATGCTTTACTGAGGATTTTTTGCCTCTATGTTCATGCATGATGTTTATCTGTGATGTTCTTTTTAAAAAATTTTTTTATCTGGTTTTGGTGGTAGAGTTATGCTGCTCTCATAAATAACTTGGTACGTTTTCTCTTCTAGTTTTTAAAACATTTGTGTAAATTCAGTGTTATTTCTCCTTTAATTGTTTGATGAAACCAGTGAATTTATCTTGGCTTGGAACTGTTTTGGTGTGTGTAATGTTTTGTAAAATGTGAATTCAATTTTTTAAAACAGATACAGGGCTATTCAAATTTTCTGTTTCATTTTGGGTCAGTTATATAAATGGTATATATTTTTTTAGGGATTTACACTTTTAACCTAAGTTGTAGAATTTGATGACCTTAGATCAACAATATTAAAACTTAAGGTTATTCATAATATTCTCTTATTATCCTTTATTTTCTACAGAATATGTGTGCTAATCATTTCCTTCCCCAAATTAAAAATTTGTGGGTGCCTGGGTGGCTCAGTCTGTTGGGCAGCCGACTTCGGCTCAGGTCATAATCTCATGGTTCATGGGTTCGAGCTCTGCATCTGGCTCTGTGCTGACAGCTAGCTCAGAGCCTGGAGCCTGTTTCGGTTTCTATGCCTCCCTCTCTCTCTGACCCTCCCCTGTTCATGCTATCTTTCTCTCTCAGAAAAAAAAAGTACTTCCTCTGTTTTTGTCTTTTTTTTCTTTTTAATTCAGCAGCCTATTTAGGAATTTATTAGTTTTCTTGATATGTTCACAGAATCATTGTATAGCTTTTATCAAATTTTTTATGTTTTTGTTTCCTATGGGATTAATATCTATTATATTTCTTCTTTCCTTCTACTTTGACTGTATTTAAATTTGCTAATTTTTTCTTTTCTCTCTCAAGGTATAGACTTAGTTCATAGATTTTATACCTTTCCAGTGAAAACATTTTCTTAATGTTTATTTATTTTTGAGAGAGAGTTAGAGAGACAGAGTATGAGTGGGGAGAGACAGAGAGAGAGGAAGACACAAAATCTGAAGCAGGCTCCAGGCTCTGTAGCACAGAGCCTGACGTGGGGCTTGAACTCACACTCCGTGAGATCATGACCTAAGCTGAAGTTGGACACTTAACTGATTGAGCCACCCAGGTGCCCCCCAGCTTTTTTCACTTTTAATATAAGAATTTAAAACTGTTAAGGTTCATTAAGCAATGCTTTTGCTGTGTCCTATAAAATTTCTCACATATTTTTATTATTATTTAGTTAAAATGTATTCTAATTTTTAAAAGTGAGTTTGTCTTTGACTAATGGATTAAAGTACATAGTTCACTTTCCAAATAGTTATTTTCTTTCCTTGATATTTTCTTGTTACTGATTTCTAATTTAATTCCATTTTGAATGACATCATTCTTTTCGCATTTATTGAAACTTCTTTCATGGCCTGTCATAAGGTCTATCTTGGTGAATGTACCACGTATGCTTGAAAGAGTGTGTATTCAGTTTTGAGGTGTCATGCTTTACCAAAATCACTTAGGTTAAGGTGGTTCATATGTTTCAGATCTATGTTTTTCCTGATTTTATTTATTTAATTTTTAATTATTATTTATTTTCTTCTCAAGTTAATTAACATCCAGTGTAGCATTGGCTTCAGGAGTAGAACCCAGTGATTCATCTCTTACATATGGCACCCACCCAGTGCTTATGTGTGTGTGTTTGTGTGTGTGTTTTAGATAGAGACAGAATGAGAGAGAGAGACCACAAGTGGCAGAGAGAGAGAGAAAAAATCTCATGCACTTACATGGGGCTCAATCCCACAACACTGGGATCATGACTTGAGNGAGTAAGTAGCATACCTGAGATGTTAGGCCACTTCTTAAAGGTTATATATCCTTCAGCTGGCAAAGACAGTCTTTAAACAAAGCAGCTTGATTCCTTGATTCATGCTTTTAAGCACCCCTATTACATTGCCCTTGTCTGTCTTACCCTCCTCACAGGATAGAACTACTTTTCAAAATGCTGTGTTAACATCAGACAAAAGTCAAAGGGCTAGTTTAAGTCAAACTTGTCCCTGTTATTTAAAAAAACAATAGAAAACATAGATCAGTTCATATTTAATACTGCCTATTTATATTTATATATTTATATGTAATATATATTATATTAAATACTTCTCTAAATAGATGCCATATATGGTAACTGCTTAGTAACTACTATTGAATCAATGAATTCAGGATGATTCACCATAAAAATCCAAAGTCAGGATGAAAACAGTGGCTCCCTTGGCCTCTGAAGTTTGTCTGTGCCACTAAGTTGATGTGACAAAGGGATTGGCTGTCTCTATGGCCCACTCCTCTAATTGGGATGCAGTTTCCCTGGGGTCTCATTAGCAAGCCTCAAGGTGCTCTTCCTAACCATGAATGTGCTATGGCTTCCAAAGCAGAGGTGCTAAAGTCTGGCAATGGCTTTGGCTGGGGTGATTCCCTGTGAGCTTTCCTAAACCTTCTGTGCTTAAAAGTTTACTGTAGCCTTTCACTTTTCTAGCCAGCCTTCTTGACATCTACTGTTCCACTGAGGAGAAGGGACTCACTAAGGTCAGTTGTCATGGAATCTTGGTTATTAGGTGACTCTCTGGCTGGAATAAACCTGAACTGATCAAAGATCCTTACAGAAAACAGATATCCTCACTGGATTTGCTCTCTCTGTTTTGTTCCCAATGTCCAGATGACAGTCCTGCTGCATAGTAGCTATTTTTCAGATTCTGCCTTCAAATGCACCAAGTATGAGTTGATATATATGTATCTTTTTCAGGTTCTCGTGGCATCTCTAGAATCCTTCTCCTTTGGCCATTTTCTTGTTTACCCTTTAGCTGGCTGAGGACATGTCTTCTTTGGGTGCTTAGATGCCCCCATTTCCCCAGGCAGGAGTGTTGTATAGTGACTAAGAAGGTAGCTTTGACCTAGGACCTTGGGTTGCATTGCTGGCTCTCCCGTAATTACTAGTGCGAGGATATGGCCGAGTCACTCATTTGCTCTAATCTCCATTTTCCTCATTTGAAAAAATAGGAACAATCACAGTAGTTTCTCAGAGTGATGTTGCGGTGGTTAAGTGAGATAATGCCTTTAAAGTGCTTTGGGGGGCACCTGGGTGGCTCTGTCAGTTAAACATCCAACTTTGGCTCAGGTCATGATTTCACGGCTTGTGGGTTCAAGCCCCTCATCGGGCTCTGTGCTGACAGCTTTGGATTCTGTATCTCCTTCTCTGTCTGCCCCTCCCCACCTCAAAACTAAACATTAAAAAATGTATAAAGTGCTGTGTACAGGGTCTGGCATACAACCCTGTTCGATAAATGCAAGTACATGTTATACCACTAGGGTTACTGTTCCCTCTGCTTGTGGGAACTTCAAGCTCAGAGAATGCCTCCATGCAAATCCTCTATTACATAAAGGCTTGCCATATGAATGCCCGAATAATGGTGGTGGGACTTCTCGCAGCATAGAAGAGTGGAGGGATCAGAATTGACAGAGCTGGCTGGCTTTCCCAGCCTTTCAAATGGGCTCTCCTGGTATGTGGTCCCTGATGCCACTTAACTTTTTGGAAATTAGAGCAATTCCAGAGTGTATTTCACTGAGGTGCTGTCTTGGAACCTTTTCCCAAAGCACAGGCCCACCTGACAAGGTGTTCTTCCCCATAAATGAATCCTCTGACACCTGAAGCTTAAAGAACTCTTAAAAGACTTATTTATATTTTAATCTTTTAAAACAGAAATGTTTCTAGGTTGCATTGCAAATTTCCTTTCCCTTTCAAGACAATGACTCTGAAAACTGGTGAGGGATCATATTCAGGGTAGAGCATGGAAAATATGTAATGCAGACCTCAGGCAAAACAGGGAAAGGAATTAGCAATGATGGAAAGCTACTTACTTGCTTTCTAGTTGTTTTTTTTAACTCCTCAAATACTGATTATTATTATCCTATAAATGAACTTTTTTGGTGTGTTTCTACCTTTCCGGCATAGAATCACAGCACTTAATCCAGCTGTCTTATGTCTAGGTGGGGAAATCGAGCACCAAGCAGAGGGAGGCTATTGTTTGAGCTCACTCAGCCACCAGTGAGACAGAGCTGGGGCCGAAACTGAGATCTGTCTTTTGGCTTCTAGACCAGTGCTTTTTTTCATAGTGTCACGTAACCTGCTTTGGGCAAAGTTAAGTCCAATGTGACTCTCTGAAGTTTTTCAGTAGTATGAGGCTAGGGAATGAAGGGTGTAGCACACACATCCTGTCTTCACTGACTATGAGGTCCAACTATGTGTTGATGGCGTAAGGATGGCATGAGGGACTCAGTAGAGAGAGGAAGAAACCAGGACAGAAAGGAGTCCTTGGAGGAGGGGCTGAGGTGTTTGAAGATGTTCAGGTTGGAGAAGAGTCATTGGGGTCGGGACTTAATGACTGTTTTATCAGCATCTTCTCTAATTTCTAGAGGAACAAGTGGCCATGTCTTCATGCTGCATGAGATTCTATATGGACCCTAAATTTTAAGGAAAATTGTCTAGACATTTACCAAAAAAGTCATTTAGTATACTACAAATAGGGAATTAACACAAAAGCTTATAAGTAAAGAAATGGTTAAATAAATTATGGTGCTTTTTTATAAGCACCATATGATATCTTTTGGAGAATATCATCCTGGGGAGACACTTAAATGAAGTGTTAAGGGGAAAAAAAGTGAAAGCTGAATATAGAATTATGTATACATTAAAATTTATAAAAAACATTTACATAATTGAAAGGAAACAACCCAAAGAAATTCACAGTAATATTAACGAGTTCATTGTATTTTCTCTACTTTCCAAAGTATCTCTAATGAGTACAAACTTGGGCGTATTACTTAATCTCTCTGAGCCTCACTTTCCTTATTTGTAAAATGGGGCAAAGAATAGTAAATACATAAGCATGTTTTGAGGATTAAATAACATAAGCCATGTATTATTTTATTACTTTATAATACAAATCACGAAAGTGAAATACAGTAATGATGATGATTTTCTCTGGGAGAGTCTGGGTCAGAGCAGAAGCTCTTGAATAGAAGGGAGGGGAGAATAAATTTTCCAGGTCTGCCTTTGGTCTGTGTTACAACACTATACATGTTCCAGGGTAGACATGCACATGGGACTTCACAGTTTCTAGATAACAAAGTGCTTTCCACAGATGGTATTTTAGCTATGGCATAAAGAGGGGGTTATGGGTGTTAGTTATGACAATGTGTGACCCTGAGAAAATAACCGTGAGTTTTAGACCCTGCCCATGTAAAATGAAGGAATAAATAAAATGCATCTTCTTTCTTTTTTTTTTGTAAAATGTTTATTTATTTTTGAGAGAGACAGAGTACAAGTGGGGGAGGGGCAGAGAGAGAGGGAGACACAGAATCTGAAGCAGGCTCCAGGCTCTGAGCTCTCAGCACAAAGCCCCACGTGGGGCTCGAACCCACAAACCGTGAGATCATGACCTAAGCTAAAGTCGGAAGCCTAACTGACTGAGCCACCCAGGTGCCCCTAAAATATTTTTTCAAAGGTAGTTGTGTTGATTTGAGATAATATACGCAAGGAGCTAAATCTGAGTCTGGCCCATATTAGTGTCCGTTAATATCAGTCAGTGAAATAAGATTATGTACAGTTGTAAAGTCCTACACATGTATGGGTTGTTACCATAATTTTGACCTCCATAGCCTTCATTTATTTATTTGTGTAATGAAAAAATATCAATTTATCATCTACCAAGTGCCAGGTATCTCCTAAGCACTTGGGATATATCAGAGAACCAAACAGACAATAAGCCCTGCATCATGAAACTCATATTCTAGTAGAGGAGACAGATGATAAAACATAACTATAATAAATTATATAGTATGTTTGATAGTAATATGTGCTATAGAAAGAAGAAAAAGCAGAACAGGGTAAGGAAGATTGGGAGAGTTGAGACATTGCAATTAAAAATTTTTTAACTGTTTTTTGTTTGTTTTTTGGAGAGAGAGAGAGAGACAGAGCCATCAGGGGAGGGGCAGAGAGAGAGAGGAAGACACAGAATCTGAAACAGAATCCAGGTTCTGAGCTGTCAGCACAGAGTCCGACATGGGGTTCAAGCCTAGGAACTGTGAGATCATGACCTGAGCCGAAGTCGGATGTTCAACTGACATTGCAGTTTTAAATAGAATGATCAAATAGCTGCCTTGAGAAAGTTATATGCACAAAGACTTCGGGGATGTGAAGGAGTTCACCAATAAATATCCAGGGAAAGAATATTCCGGGCAGAAGGAAGCCCATAGCAAAGATCCCAAGGTGACAGCATGCCTGATGTGTTTGACGAATATTACAGAGGCCAGTGTTCTTGAAAGGAGGGAACAAGGGGGAAAATGGAAGGAGATGAGGTCATAGAGGCAGTAGGGATGGGACCGTGCAGGACCCTGTGTGTGAGACGTCCTGGATTTTACTCTGAATGGAAGGGCTTGGAGAGAGTGCAACAGCTGTCACCAGGAGAGCTGACTAGGGATGGAGGAGAATTAAAGAAACCAGCTAAAGGGAGAGGTGGTTGTGGCTCAGGACAAGGAGGAAGCTGTGGACATGGTAGAAGTAGATTGTCATCACATCGTGAAGATAATAACAAAATGAGTCTTAACTGATTAGGTGTGAGATGTGAGAAAAGAGGAATCAAGGATGACTCCAAGATTTTTAGGCTGGCCATTCAGAATGGCATAGTTGTTGCATCAACTGGGATAGAAAGTTGCCAGAAGAATATGTTTTGTGGGAAGGGGCAGGAGTTCATTTATTGGACATTCTGTGGTAGACCCAGCAGATATTTATTTGTTCCTTTATTTTACAATCACACACTGAATGCATTCTAGGTGAACATATTGTATACTATGTGAAGGCATACTATGTGCAGATCTTGAACACTATTGAGACACTAGTGGTCAGGAGCTTTGTGATCAAGCACCTCACAGTCTACTGGGGAGAGTAAATATGTAAATGGACAATTAGAGCAAAATGTCATAAATGTCATGATGACAGTGTGTCCCAGGAGTAATGGAACACAGAGAAACTGACAGGTATCCTTATCTTTTTAAACGTTTTTTGGAGGGGGAGTTTTTACCTTTATTTCTTTAAATTTGAATCATCTTTCATGCTTTCTATTCTTTTTTTTCCCCCTGAACTTCTTTTTTGTTGAAGAATAGTGGACATACAGTGTTACATTAGCTTTAGGTGTACAACACAGTAAATCAACAATTCTGTATCTGACACAATGCTCACTGTGTGTGTAGTTACCATATAGCATTATTATAATATTAGGATTATTAATTAATTTTTTATTTGAGTATAGTTGACACACAATGTTATATTTGTTTCAGGTGTACAACTTAGTGATTTGACAAGTTTACAGATTAAGCTATGTTCACTGCAAGTATAGCTACTCTCTGTCCCATTACATTGTTATTACAATATCCTTGACTGTAATTCCTTAGGCTCTGCCTTTTATTCCTGTGACTTACTCATTCCGTAACTGGAGGCCTGTTCTCCCTCTCCCTTTCACTCATTTTTGCCCAACCCCCTACCCCCTTCCCATCTGACAACCATTAGTTTTCTGTATTTATAGTTCTGATTCTGCTTTTTTTAATTAATTAATTAATTAATTAATTAATTAATTAATTTTGTTTTAGATTCAATTTATGAGTAGAGTCATATGGTTTTTGTCTTTCTTGGTCTAACTTATTTCACTTAGGCTAGTACCCTCTAGGTCCATCCATGTTGTCTCAAATGGCATGATTTCATCCTTTTTTATGGTTGTGTAATATTCTATGTATATCACATTTTCCTTATCCATTCATCTATTGATGGGCACTTAAGGTTGCTTCCATGTCTTGGCTATTATAAATAATTCTACCATAAACACAGGGGTGCCTGTATCTTTTTGAGTTAGTGTTTTCATTTTCCCTGGGTAAATCACCAATAGTGGAATTATTACATCAAATGGTATTTCTATTTTTACTTTTTTGAGGAATCCCCATACTGTTTCATAGTGGCTGTACCAATTTACATTTTCACCAACAGTCCATGAGAATTCCTTTTTCTCCACGTCTTTGCCAACACTTATTGTTTATTATCTTTTTTATTTTAGCTGTTTTAACATGTGTGAGGTAATATCTCATGGTGCTTGTGATTTGCATTTTCCTGATGATTAGTGATGCTGAGCATCTTTTCCTGTATCTATTGGCCATTTGTATGTGTTCTTTGGAAAAATGTCTATTCAGTTCCTCTGCTTGTTTTTTAATTAGATTGTTTGGTTTTTTTGGTGTTGAGTTGTAGAAGTTCTTTACTATTAACCCCTTTTGGATATATCATTTGCAAATGTCTTCTTCCATTCAGTAGGGTTTTGTTTGTTTGTTGATGGTTTCTTTCACTGTACAAATACGTTTTTTTTTTAAGTACGCTTCACATCCAGTGCAGAGTTCAGTGTGGGGCTTGAACTCATGACCTACAGATCAAGAACTGAGCTGAGATCTAGAGTTGGATGCTCAACTGGCTGAGCCACCCAAGTGGCCAGCAAATGCTTTTTATTTTGATGTAGTCCCATTAGTTTATTTCTGCTTTTCTTAGGAAAAAGATATGTTGCCTTAGGAGACATATCTAGAAAAGTGTCAATGTCAGAGAAATTACTGCCTGTGTACTTTTCTAGGATTTTTATGGTTTCAGATCTCAGGTCTAAGTCTATAATCCATTCAGAATTTATTTTTGTGTATTGTGTTAGAAACTAGTCCAGTTTCATTCTTTTGCACATAGCTGTCCAGTTTTCCCAGTACCATTTATTGAAAAGTCCGTCTTTTCTCCATTGTATATTCTTGCCTCCTTTATTGTAGGTTAATTGACCATATAGCTATGGGTTTATTTCTGGGCTCTCTATTCTGTTCTATTGATCTATGTGTCTCTTTCTGTTTCAGTACCATGCTGTTTTGATTACTAGAGCTTTGTAGTATGTATTATTATAACCTGAAAATGTGATACTTCTAGCTTCATTGTTCTTTCTCAGGATTGCTTTGGCTATTCAGGGTCTCTTGTGGTTCCACATAAATTTTAGAATTATTTGTTCTAGTTCTGTGAAAAATGCATTGGTATTTTGATAGGGAGTGCATTGAATCTGTAGATTGTTTTGAGTAATATGGACATTTTACCAATATTAATTCTTCCAATCCATGAGCATGGAATATCTCTCCATTTGCTTTTGTCATCTTAAATTTCTTTCACCAGTGTTGTATAGTTTTTAGAGTACAGGTCTTTTACTTTGTTGTTTAAGTTTATTCTTAAACGTTGTTTAAGGTATTTTATTCTTTCGAGTCCAATTGTAAATGGTATTTTTAAAATACCATTTTATTTATTTCTGCAACTTCGTTGTTAGTGTGTGGAAATGCTACTGATTTCTGGGTACTAATTTTGTATCCTTACACTTTACTGAATTTGTTTGTTACTTACAGTAGTTTTTTGGTGAAGTCTTTAGGATTTTGTATGCATAGTATCATGTTGTCTGCAAATAGTGATAGTTTAACTTCTTCTTTACCAATATGGATGCTTCTTATTTCTTTTACTTGTCTAATTACTGTAGCTAGGACTTCTCATTATATATTGAATAAAAGTGGCGAGAGTGGACATCTTTGTCTTGTTTCTGACCTTAGAGGGTAATTTCTCAGTTTTTCACAATTGAATATGATGTAGTTGTGGGATTTTCATAAATGGCCTTTATTATATTGAGATATATTCCTTCTATCCCTATTTTGCTGAGAGGTGTGTGTGTGTGTGTGTGTGTGTGTGTGTGTGTGTGTGTGTGTTTAATCATGAATGGATGTTGAATTTTGCCAGATGCTTTTCTGGTGTCTATTGAGTTGATAATATGATTTTTATCCTTTGATTGTTGATGTGGTGTATGATGTTGATTGTTTTGCAAATATTGAACCATCTCTGCATCCCAGGAATAAATCCCACCTGATTGTGGTGAATGATCTTTTTAATATATTGTCAGACTTGGTTTGCTAATATTTTGCATCTGTGTTAATCAGGGATGTTGGTCTATAGTTTTATTTTTTTTTTATGTGGTGTCTTTGTCTGGTTTTGGTATCAGGGTAATTTTGGCCTCATATTTTTTGAAATAATAGGAGAATAGATATTAACTCTTCTTTAAATATTTGGTAGAATTTACCTGTGAATCCATCTGACTCTGGACTTTTATTTTTTGGTAGTTTTTGATTTCCAATTCATTTTTTTTACTTACAACTGGTCTGTTCCAATTTTTCTATTTCTTCTTGATACAGTTTTATAAGATTGTATATTTCTAGATATTTATTAATTTTTTCTAGATTGTCCAGTTTGTTGGCATATAATCTTTCATAGTATTCTCTTATAATCATTTATATTTCTGTAGTGTCAGTTGTTGCTTCTCCTCTCTTCTTTCTGATTTTATTTATTCGGGTCCTTTCTGTTTTGTTTTGTTTTGTTTTGTTTTTGATGAGTCTGTCTAAGGGTTTGTCGGTTTTGTTTATCTTTCAAAGAACCAGCTCTTGGTCTCATTGTCTTTTTCTTTTTTCTTTTTTTTAAGTCTCTATGTCATTTATTTCTGCTCTGATTTTCCTGTCTTCTACTCACCTTGGGTGTTATTTGTTCTTATTTTTCTAGTTCCCTCAGGTGTAAGGTTAGATTATTTATTTGAGTTTTTTTTTGTTTCTTGATGTAGAGCTGTATTGCTATATACTTCCCTCTTAGAACTTCTTTCACTGTGTCCCAGAGACTTTGGACTATTGTGGTGTCATTTTCATTTGTCTGCTCCACTGGTTGTTTAGTATAATGTTGTTTAGTCTCTAGGCTTTTGTGTTTTTTCTTCTCTTGTGATTTGTTTTAGTTTCATAGTGTTTTGGTTGGAAAAGATACATAGTATGATTTCAATCTGATTAAATTTATTGTCTTGTTTTATGGCCTAATATATGATTTATTCTGGAGAATGTTCCCTGTGTACTTAAAAAGATGTGTATCCTGTTGTTTGGGGATGGAATGTTCTGTATATATCTATTATGTCCATCTGGTCCAATGTGTCAAAGACACAACTCTTTCCTTATTGATTATCTGTCTGAATGATCTTTCCATTAATGTAAGTAGAGTATTGAAGTTCCATATTATATTGTATTAGTGTCAATTTCTCTCCTTATGTCTGTTAATATTTGCTTTATGTATTTAGGTGTTCCAGTGATGGGTGTGTAAATAGTTAAAATTGTTGTACCCTCTTGTTGGATTGATCCCTTTATCATTATGTAATATCCTTCTTTGTCTCTTGTTACAGTCATTGTGTTAAAGTCTATTTTGTCTGGCAATGGTATGCCTCCCTGGCTTTTTTTTTTTTTCATTTCCATTTGCATATTTTTCCATCCCTTCACTTTCAGTCTGTATGCATCTTTAGGTCTGAGGTGAGTTTCTTGTAGGCAGCATATGGATGTGTCTTTTATTTTTTTAATCCATTCTGCCACTCTGTGTCTTTTGATTGGAGGATTTAGGCCATTTACATTTAAAGTAATTACTGATAGGCATGCTATTAGTGCCATTTAAAAATTTTGTTTTCATAGTTCTTTGTTTCTTTCTTTACAATCGATGAATACCTACAGTGTTTTGATTGGTTTTATTCTCCTTTATTTTTTGTGTATTTATCATAAATTTCGGGTCTGTGGTTATCATGAGGCTCACATATAACATCCTAGGAAAATAGCAGTGTATATTAATTTGATGGTCATTTAAGTCAAACACATTATAAATTTAAAAAATGACAAGAAAAAGACAAATCTTTTTCTCTTTTCTCTTTTCCATTTTAACTTCCTTCTTCACATTTTATGTATATGCTGTCATATTTGACATCTTTTTATTCATATTTTTAAATTTTTTATTTTTATTTTTTTAAAGTGTTTATTTTTACTTTTGAGAGAGAGACACACACACAGAATGTGAGCTGGGGAGGGTCAGAGAGAGAGGGAAGCATAGAATCTGAGGTAGGTTCCAGGCTCCGAGCTGTCAGCAAAGAGCCCGACGCAGGGCTTGAAACTACGAACTGTGAGATCATGACCTGAGCCAAAGTTGGCTGCTCAACCAATTGAGCCACCCAGGTGCCCCCACAGTTTTTTTAAATATCTAATTATGGCCATTTCTTTTCCACTTAAAGAAGTCCCTTTAACATTTCTTGTAAGGCTGGTTTAGTGGTGATAAACTCCTTTTTCTTTTGTTTGTCTGAGAAATTCTTTTTCTTGGGTCAGCCTGGTTTGATCTGGCTTCTCATGGCTTTGTTTTGGAGTGCTGCCAACCGACCTCTTACTCTCCCAATGGCTGCACAGGACTGCTTTACTGGCCTCCAGGCATCCTGTTGGAACCTAATTAACTTCCTCTAACACTAGTTGCTCTTTTACACCAAGGCTATTTTTCTGTGTCCAAGGACAGAGGGATGTGTTCCCTGGTCCTCAGGACTGTCCCTTCCCACTCCCATTCAGAGTGTCAGGCGTGCTGTTCCCTTTGTTATTGTGTATCTGCCTCTATTCCTGTTCTCTTGCCGTTCTCTCCCTCTCTCTCTTTGGTTCAGTAGCCTGTTCAGTCAGCCCTCAGTTCTTCTTCAGGAGAAATTGTTCTATTATTAGGTATAATTTGGTGTGTTCCATAGAGGAGGTGGGTTCAGTCTTCCTATGTCAGCATCTTGAATTGAACTCTGTCTATCTTTTAAAACATTGACACTGAGGTCCTGAAAAGTTAATTGATTTGCAAAAGTTCACAGTTACTATCTAGCATTGTTGGGACCTTGTGATATTCTGGTTTACAATTACAAATATATATTTGGTCTTCGTCCCCATTTGGAGCACAGAGCTTCTCAAACCCTTGAATTTCCTGAGTAATGAGAGAGATAGAAATGTTTTTCATTATGTTAATAAGGTGACCTTTGATATGCCCAAGGTCAACTAAAGAAGGGGCTGGCTTGTTGCCCAGGAACCAACCTTGTGATTGAAGGGTTGGTACTTACATTTCCACCCCTGGAGCCTGGGGGAGCAAAGGGGTACTAATAGTTGAATGATGGCTGGTCACTGATTTAATTGATCATGCCAAAGTAATAAAGCCTCCATAAAAACCCAAGTTTGGAGAACTTCCAAGTTAGTGAACAGGTGGAGATTTGGGGAAACTGATGCACTCCAAGAGCATGGAAACTCCATGCTCTTACCACAAACCTTACCGTATGCATCTTTTCCATTTGGCTATTCCTGGGCTCTATCCTTATATAATAAATCTTAAATTGAATTGTGTGAGCCGTTCTAGCAAATTAATCAAACCCAAGGAGGGTGGTGGTCATTGGAGTCTCAGATCTACAGCCATTGGGTTAGGAGCACAGATAACTTGGGTTTCAAGTGGCATCAGAAACAGGGGGCGGAGCCAGTCTTGCAGGACTGAACCCTTAACCTGTAGGATCTGAAGCTTTCCCCAAGTAGATAGTGTCAGAATTGAGTTGAATTGTAGGACACCCAGTTGGTTTCTGAGAATTGCTTGTAGGTATGGGGAACCCTTCTCCCTCAATTGCTGTTCAGTGTTAGAATTTTTTACTTATTTATAAATTTTATTTATTTATTTATTCATTCATTCATTCATTTATTTAAGATTTACATCCAAGTTAGCATATATTACAATAATGATTTCAGAAGTAGATTCCAGTGATTCATCCCCTATGTTTAACACCCAGTGCTCATCCCAACAAGTGTCTTCCTTAATGTCCCTTACCCATTTAGCCCTCCCCATGCCCACAACCCTTCTGGCAATCCCTCAGTTTGTTCTCTGTATTTAAGAGTCCCTTATCAGGGTGCCTGGGTGGCTTAGTCAGTTAAGCGTCCGACTTTCGCTTAGGTCATGATCTCGCGGTTCGTGGGTTCGAGCCCCGCGTCAGGCTCTGTGCTGACTGCCAGCTCAGAGCCTGGAGCCTGTTTCAGAGTCTGTGACTCCCTCTCTCTCTGACCCTCCCCTGCTCATGCTGTCTCTCTCTCTCTCTCAGAAATAAATAAAACATTTTAAAAAATAAAAAAAAAAGAGTCCCTTATGCTTTGTTCACCTCCTTGTTTTTATATTCTTTTTGCTTCCCTTCCCTAATGATGTTTTGTATCTTAAATTCCACATATGAATGAAATCATATATTTGTCTTTCTCTGACTAATGTCACTTAGCATAATACTCTCTAGTTGCATCCACGTAGTTGCAAATGGCAAGATTTCATTCTTTTTTTATTGCCTAGTAATATTTCACTGTATATGTATACCACATCTTCTTTATTCATGGCTCTTAATGTCCTTGTTCCAACACTAGCAAATGTGGCTGTTCTATGGGGTCTCCTGCAACCATTGCCTGTGGGGAGGCAGCCACAGCCTCTACCAAATGTCCTCTCAGCAGGGGAACCACCTCTCCGTGTGTGGCCCAAGGATCCCTTGGCCCATGCTGTCTGCTCCTGGGGATTCTCCATTCCCACCAGAGCTGTGCCAGGTATCAGGCTGCAGAGTTTCAGACTCTGTGCTCCCCTGTTTATGGAGTCTTAATGGTATTTAAACCTTCTCCTTTCTCCCTTTCTTGGTAAGTCCCTTATGGGTGTTTCCACTCCTCTTTCTCTCCATGTGCTTTCAGGGTGAGTGCTTTTCCTGTACTCCCCCCTCCCCCAAATCTGTACTCTCTCCACAAGCAAAAACAGCTCCCTACTCTCCATGGCTTCTCTTTCCCCAAGTTTACCTCTCCTTGCCGTGTAGCTGCCAACTTCAAGTTCTGCAGAATGTTGTGTAATCCTCAGGTCAGTTTTCTGCATGTGCAAGATGGTTTGGTGTTGATTTAGCTGCATTTCAGGGACAAGAGAAGCAAAAAGCTTCCATGCTGCTCCTCCATCTCGGCCCCTCCCTTCGAACAGGTCCAGTGTTAGAATCATTGAGACCTGAAAACAGTCTTCTGGTTTGCTGGATTGTTGAAACTTTCTTATATCACATAATTTGTGTCCTTGCAGAGCTAACTACTTTGTTGGTGCTCAGAGAAGCCATGGGAACCAAGAACAATGTGACTGAATTTGTGTTGTTCGGCCTTTTCCAGAGCAGGGAGATGCAGCATGTGTGCTTCGTGGTCTTCTCCCTCTTCCATGTGCTCACTATCCTGGGGAACTCTCTGGTCATCATCACCATCAATGCGAGCAAGACCCTGAAGGCTCCCATGTATTTCTTCCTCAGCCACCTCTCTTTTGCCGACATGTGCTATCCATCTGCTACCATACCCAAGATGATTGCAGACACTTTTGTGGAGCGTAAGACCATCTCCTTCAATGGCTGCATGACCCAGCTCTTTTCTGCCCACTTCTTTGGTGGCACTGAGATCTTCCTCCTCACAGCCATGGCCTATGACCGCTATGTGGCCATCTGTAGGCCCCTGCACTACACGACTGTCATGGATCGGTGGAGGTGTGGCCTGCTGGCCGGGGCCTCCTGGGTGGCTGGCTTCCTGCATTCCATCCTACAGACACTCTTGACAGTCCGGCTGCCCTTCTGTGGACCCAATGAGATTGACAACTTCTTCTGTGATGTTCATCCCTTGCTGAAGCTGGCCTGTGCAGACACTTACGTGGTGGGGCTCACTGTGGTGGCCAACAGTGGCATGATCTCTTTGGTGTCCTTTATCATCCTTATCATCTCCTACGTGGTCATCTTACTGAACCTGAGAAGCCAGTCATCTGAGGGCCGGCGCAAGGCTCTGTCCACATGTGGCTCACACATCATCACTGTCTTTTTGGTCCTCCTGCCTCCCATGTTCATGTACATTCGTCCCTCCACCCCCCTGGCTGCTGACAAACTCGTCATTCTCTTTAACATTGTCATGCCACCTTTGCTGAACCCTCTGATCTACACATTGAGGAATAACGAGGTGAAAAGTGCCATGAGGAAACTGTTTAGGATAGAAGGGAGGATGGGGGAGAAGTGACACTCCAGGGAATCTCATCCAGCCTGGGACTTGGGAGACTTCCATCTCGTACCATCTCCAATTTACTGCTTGTAATGACAATAATCCCACCTAGTCCTTCAACCCTTCATTCATTCAATATTTATTGTCTGCAATCACTGAGGCACTGGGGATACGAATAAAAGTAAGATGTAATCTCTACCCGCCAAGAGGATCGCAGTCCGGGAGGTTCTTAGTGTGATACTTCAGGGCTCACTCAGGCAACCTGTGAGGTCTGTGATTGAGGGACCCTCCAGGAAGGTTGAGTGGCTCCTCTACACTGTGGGTAATACGACTACATAATTCCTTTATTGTGGCTAACACAGTGCTCAAGGACATTTATTCTCTCATGATCTTCAAGGCACTTTACTTGCAGTCCTTCATTTCATGCTCTCAGCAGGCAGATGAATATATAAGTGTAGAGAGGTTATAGGATTGACTCAAAGTCACCAAATACATCCCGAGCCAGGAGGAAACCGAAATTTAGGTCCCCTAAGTCCACTTTCAGGGCACTTCTTACCTCAGAACGCCTTGACAAAGATGGTGTGAAAATTAAGAGTCCTGACCGAAATGGAGTCAGGAGGCCAGCAGGGGGAGCACTCATGGCCTACCTACCACTGTCCTCAAACACAGAGTCCCCAGGAAAAGAGGACCCTGCAAGCTCCCACTGCTTTACTGTCCCTGCAGGAGGAGGAAGGCTTTGCTCCGCCCCAGACAGCAGCCCAGACAATGAAAAGACACTATGCTGAGAACTCCCAGTTTACTCCAATGAATTCTGTGTTTTCTGTGTTTAGAAGAGCCACTGCCCCCCCGCCGCTATAAAAGAGTGTTCCACTCCTTAATTTCAGCGACTAAGCTGTGGTTTCCGTGGTTATTCTAATTCTAGGTCGTAATTCTGTGCTATTCTCCTTTAAACCCGTTTTTGCTGGTAAGATAACTGGCAGTTTTATTTTTAAGGTTAACAGCTGAGCCAATAGACACTGAGTAGGATGGAGCAGGAAGTTTAGAAGGACCAAGGACTGGTGCTGACCAGTGAGGATGGAGAACAGAGCCAGGGAAGGCAAGTTGTCAGCCTTTTCCTCTCTCCAGCAGAGCAGGGACTGCGGCCCCCGATGAGGGAAACTAAGGCAAGAAGAATATAGTTTAAATTAAGTCTCCTTACAGCTTGTAGCCCGCTGATAGATACCAGAGACCTACAATGTATATATAACATGCTTCAAGGAGTTTCTGGCTGCCTTAATGTC
Organism: Crocuta crocuta; assembly: GCF_008692635.1. Taxonomy (NCBI): domain Eukaryota; kingdom Metazoa; phylum Chordata; class Mammalia; order Carnivora; family Hyaenidae; genus Crocuta; species Crocuta crocuta. Next base: position 165,103 of record NW_027530521.1, on the reverse strand, counting down.
TACATTGCATTAAAAATTCAAAGCAACCTTATGTTGACAATAGCTAAATCTTCAGGGTCCTAGAAGACCCTACTTTCACCGAACAAAGATTCCTTTGGAACTGACTCTTCCCTCCCTCCACAAAATTAAAGTCTATAATAATCAGTCACTTCTCATAATCCAAGTGCAGCTCTTTCTGCCCAAGGGTCCTGTCCCTGTGTTATAATAAAATCACCTTTTTGCACCAAAACATCGCATTCTTTCTTAGCCATGTGCTCATGAACCCCGCTTCATTATTTCATCAGCCCACATTAATATCCCCCTGTCTTCCTTCACTTCGCTGCTAGAGGGAGCCAAGTCTATGCAGGATGGATTAGGAGGGCTGCCCTGGATGTCTTGCTTAATTAATGCTGGTTTGCAAACTGCCCTTCGGGCAGGGAGAGGCCGAAGAAAGAGGCAGATCAGCAGGCGGCAGGTTTACCGAGCAAGGAAATTACATAGGAGGCTGCCTTAAGTGGGACCCAGACCAGTACATTTCCACACCTGCTGCCAGTATTGTAAAAGTTTATATAGAGCCCATCAGTTCAGGTGGTTTCAGTAACTCCTTATTCTCTTAAGGTGAGTGCTTGGAAGGGTCTTGGGAAGGTGGGCAGAGAGACATTCATTGGAGAGGGGCTGGTGGGATCCTGCCATTCCGTGGATCCAGCTTGAGGGCCGACCAGCAGTCATGGCCTCTCAATGACCTCCTGCAACAATGAACCATTCACGGGTCATTCGCCCCCATTGGATGTCAATTTCCTCATTTACAAATGGATACAGTAACAATAGCAGCTTCAGAAAGTTGCTTTGTAAAGTCCTAGATCAAAGTCTGTGTACAGAGGTGGCTGCCACACTGTTTCTTTACGCTGTGGTCATCTATTTCCTGCCCTTTGTCCTGAACCCCTTAATACTCTCGTAAACCCCAGGCGGATTAATTCACTCCTCAAATGTTTATCGATAACTTAGCAGGTGGTAAGTACATTCTTCTATTTTTTTCCTATCTGGGTTTGAGTTTATTCAGTGCAGGCCAGTCAGCCCTTCCTCAGGGGGGTGGCTGAACTTGGGGAACAAAAAGAGGGCCACGGAGGTGAGAATGTGGGTTACGGTGGAGGCTGGGGAGAGGTGAAGGTGTACAGGAAACATTGGCCCTTGGCCTTGGCTGTCCGCCCCGACCCCCTATTTCCACCAGGCTGTGGGTGGGGTTTGGGGGGCAGTGAAGGTGTCTGCAAGGAACAAGTCCTGGGCTTTCCGCTGCTTCCAGCCCCCCTTCCTTTCTGCCCTGCGTTCTTTCTTTGGAGTTTCAGAGACTAAACTGTCCATCTGGCTGGGAAGTTGGGGGGGCGGACGGAAGGAAGGAGAGGCCCAGGCCCCAGCCCTGGTGCCTTTCCTGGGTAGGAGCTGGAGGAGAGCAGAAATCAGCGGGCAGAAATCCTTGCACCTTGAAGCTTACCTTTATGTGTCTGATAAAAGTTACTCTTAACTGAATTCTTCCAGTACGCCAGACGCTATTCTAAGTGTTTTTAGTGAGTCCTTGCTTCTGGACTGTGAACTTCACAAGAGTTTCTCAGTTTTGGGGCGCCTGGGTGGCTCAGTCGGTTAAGCGTCCGACTTCAGCTCAGGTCATGATCTCACGGTTCATGGGTTTGAGCCCCATGTCGGGCTCTGTGCTGACAGCTCAGAGCCTGGAGACTGTCTTCGGATTCTGTATCTCCCTCTCTCTCTGACCCTCCTCTGCTCATGCTGTCTCATGCTCATCTCTCCCTCAAAAGTAAATAAAACGTTTAAAAAAAAGAGTTCTCAGTTTTGTTTTCTCTCCCCTTGGATAGGGCGTCTGCACCTGATAAGCTTCCCTCCCCGCAGCTTAGGTGCTGGTTAGCTAGTTCCTCCTGCGTGCAGGCCTTGTGAAGAACAGGTGTTCTGGTATATTTAAAAATGGTTCCTTCTTTGTTCCCTGCTGGAAGCTCGAGGGGAGTTTTCTCTGATATTTACTGTGGGCACCTGGTCGAGATCCTGTAGGTAAATCTCGCAATATTGTGGGCGATCTCCTTCCTGGGCTCCCCTGGAGTTTTTAACTCCCAGGCTTGTTCATGCTGAGCCACCAGCACTTCATGGATTATAGTTCAGGTTTTCCTACCCCGCCACTGATCCCTGATGTGGTTTCCTCTGTGCATCTCTTCTTTGGGAGGCTGCAACCCCTATGTCCATCCGCCTTCTCCCCAGTCTTGGGGGCAGAGGTTTGCCCTGTGTCCTCCCTCTTACGGATCCAAAAGGAGTTATTGACTTCTCAGTCTGTTCAGCTTTTTTACTTAGGATGGAGTGGTGACTTCCAAGCTCCTTCAGTGGGAACTGAACTGGAATCTCCATTCTCCCTATTTTGACTGTATTAACTGCTTTGGTTGTTAGGACAACCTATGAAGTAGACAGACTCCTCAGAAGTGCGATCAGGTTGGGTGGGGACGGTAGTGCTGTAAAACTTCGTTCCATCTGATGCCTAACGTAGGTGCAAATGTTGATCTTGACTATGAAAATAATAGCAATAAAACAGCAGTGGACACCTCAAAAACACAATATTCTGAGAAGTTTGCATATATCAGCTTAATCTGTGTTGAATAAATCACCTTCCTTTAAAAGTCCTTAGAAGAATGCAGGAACATGTATGGCTGTTGAGGTTTGAAGATAAATGCGAGGGGCGCCTGGGTGGCTTAGTCGGTTAAGCTTCCGACTTTCACTTAGGTCATGATCTCGCAGTTCGTGGGTTCGAGCCCCGCGTCGGGCTCTGTGCTGACTGCCAGCTCGGAGCCTGGAGCCTGTTTCAGAGTCTGTCACTCCCTCTCTCTGACCCTCCCCTGCTCACGCTGTCTCTCTCTCTCTCCTAGAAATAAATAAAACATAAAAAAAAAAAATTTAAAGATAAATGCGAGCGTAGAGAGACACAGGCTAAATCACCTACGTAGAGTTACATACAAGGACTTTTCATTGCTAGTTAGTGCCCTTATCACAATAGACAAAACCATCACATAAGAAGACCTCATTGTTTCCCAATTACTCCTCTTTCCTCAGTGAAACCCCATTTTAATGTTTCTACTACAGACATCCTGGAAGTTGTAAATAGATAAAGCTTCTTGACTGGACACTGAGCCACTTGCTCTCTGCTGTCTTTAAACCCCATTTAATAACTTTTGTTTTCTTAACTGTCATTCACCCTCTGGTACGGAGTCTCCCAGGAGGACTGCCTAATTCCAAATGTAAACAAGATGTAATTTTTACTGCATATTTATTTCTTCTGCATCATTGGAGAGAGAGTAGATAGGCGATGTTGTGGTAGCTGTGGTTTGGGGAAAGGACTGTGAACTCCTTGGAGGTTGAAAGTGCCAGCAATGGGGGCACCTGGGTGGCTCAGTTGGTTAAGCTTCCGACTTCGGCTCAGGTCATGATCTCACAGTTTGTGAGTTCGAGCCCCGCATCGGGCTCTGTGCCGACAGCTAGCTCAGAGCCTGGAGCCTGTTTCAGATCCTGTATCTCCCTCTCTCTCTGAACCTCCCCTGTTCACGCTGTCTCTCTCTCTCTCAGAAATAAATAAAACGAAAAAAAAAAGTGCCTGCAATGAAGGCAGAAAAGGAAGGTGGAGCAGAAGTTAAAGGCGCCGGCACCCTGAGGCAGATATCTTTCATGAAAGTAATTTTGGGGCACCTGGTGGCTCTGAGCATCTGACTTCAGCTCAGGTCATGATCTCCAGGTTGTGAGCCCCACATCAGGCTCTCTGCTGTCAGCCTGTCAGCACAGAGCCCGCTTTGGATTCTCTATCCCCATCTTTTTCTGCCCCTCCCCTGCCTACGCTCTCTTTCTCAAAAAATAAATAAAACATTTAAAAAAGTATTTTTTTCTTATGTACTTTTAAAAATATTTGGTATGAAGAAATACATGATATAAAATATACACGTTATAAACATCATTATATAGTGGACATCCATGAATTTGATATCCAATTCAAGCACTAAAACATTCCTAGTAATTTGTATTTATGTGCTTCTTCTCTATTCTGTTTCTCACAAATGATAACCAATATACTGAAGATGGGTTTTTGGGTTTCCTTTATGAAAATATTCTAACATGTGGATATATGCCTTAATAATACTTGTTCAGTTTTGCTTGTTTCTAATTTTATAAAAATGTTGTTATACATATATTGTCTCCTGGACTTGTTTCTTTCCCTCAACATATTTCAGAGATTCATCCATGTTGTTGCCTCTCGCCATATTTCACCATTGGTCTCAGTATACAATATTCCATTGGGTGAATATGTCATCTTTTCTTATTCTGTCAATGTACTTTGGTTGTTTCCATACTAAGAGTGCTTTTGTGAGCATTTATGAATACGTGGAAAAGTTTACCTGTGATAGATACCTAGGGATGGAATTGCTGCATTGAAGAGTATGCAGATTGTTCAACTTTACAACAAACATGCCAACTTGCTTTTGAAAATGGTGGTGGTAGTTTTCATTCCCACTAGTAATGCATAAGAGATTCTGTTGTACATTCTGATGTACATTCTTGCCAACATGTGGTATTGCCAAGACTTCTGAATGGTTTTGCCAATCTAGAGTGTATGTACGGTATATAATTCCTGACTACTAAGGATATTGAGAATAATTGAGAATATTTTCATGGTTCTGGGCCTACATGCTGCTTTTTTCTATGATTTGTCGATTATTATCTTTTGCTTGTTATTCTATTGAGTTTCTTGAATTAAAAAAAGTAGATTTCTAAATGTTTTATGTTCTTTTGTATATTTTGGCCTAACCTTCTGTCAGATATGTCTATTATAAGTTTAGCTCATAACTTGTCTTTTCACTTTCTGCTGTTTAACATTTTTGTTTTCAATGTAGTTAATAGTTTTAAATTTGCATTATTGTTAGTTAGTGCTTTTTATGCCTTATGAAATAGTTTCTTACATCAAGGTCAGGATGATATTGATATTTCTAAAATTTAAAGTTGTGCCTTTTTATTTAGTTTCTTAATTTATTTAAAATTGATTATTGGGCATTGTGAAGGAAAGGATTCAATTTTATTTTTTCCCTATGGAAAACCAAATATTCCAACATCATTTATTGAATAGTCCTTTTCTCCATTCATCTATAGTGCCACTTCTGACATATATCAAATTTCTGTATTTGCATGACTCTCTTTCTGGACCAACCCTACACTCTCTTAATACTATAGTTTATGTCTTGATATTCAGTAGGGGCAAATTTCTCTAATTTGTTCTTTTTTCCTTTTTAAGAACATCTTGTTCTGCATTCGTGCGCTGTCTCTCTTTCAAAAATAAACATTAAAAAAAGAATATCTTGTCTGTTTTGAGTCTTTTTATTTTCTAGACAGTTTTAAATCTAAACTGTCAAATTCCACAAAATAACTTACGGGGATTTTGTTTTGAATTGTATTGTTCTATAGATCACTTTGGGAAGAACTTACATTGAAGTAACTCTGATTTGGTTATGTGTTACTGTAAACAAAGTCCTCTGAAAAATCTAAAGGCATAGAGTTCGGTGACTAACAAGTGACTTATGAAACATTTGTTCCCAGGGGAACCGTAAAGGGAGTAGAGGAAGCAGGACAGAGGAGAGAAATATAAACAAGGATGCAGTTTCAGGTGAATTCCAACAGAGGGTCACTTCAGACTGATTTTGCAGGAGAACTCTGGAGTGTAAATTATGCCTAGAGTGTGATTAGAAGCAAATGAGTGGAGTTTTGATACTCCCAGACTGTTTGTTTATTTATTTTATTTTTTTAAATGTTTTATTTATTTCTAGGAGAGAGAGAGAGACAGCGTGAGCAGGAGAGGGTCAGAGAGAGAGGGAGTGACAGACTCTGAAACAGGCTCCAGGCTCTGAGCTGGCAGTCAGCACAGAGCCCGACGTGGGGCTCGAACCCACGAACTGCGAGATCATGACCTAAGTGAAAGTTGGACGCTTAACTGACTAAGCCACCCAGGCGCCCCACTCCCAGACTGTTTAGACATTAGCTAAGGGCATCTCTGGTGTTGAGTTGAGGCATAAATTCCCAACACTTTTGTCTGTGTGTTAATATAGGGAAAATTGACTACAGCCTCAGGTCAATATGTGTTCCTTGTTAGCAGTGAAAGTATATAAAAGTTATGGGTTAAAAAAAAAGGATAGAGATATGGACAAGGCTCTCGACACACCTTGACGTTCTTTGTCATGTTCTTCTTTATTTTGGTGTTGTTTAACATTTTAAATCAGGTTGATAAATTTCTGCATCCAGCTCCTTTGATTAGATGTATTCTTAGGAACCTTATGGCTTTGCTGCTATTGTAAACAGCATCTTTATTTTTTCCAGCTTTATTTGCATATACTTTACATATGACATTGTGTAAATTTAAGGCATACAAGGTGTTGGTATGATACATTTATATATTGCAAATAGATTGCCACCATTGCATTAGCACACACCTCCATCCCCACGGCACATTTGCTGTTTCTTTTTTGTGTAAGACCATTTAAGAATTACTCTTAGCAACTTTCAACTATATAAAACAGTATTATTAAGTATATGACCATGCTCTGCCTTAGATCTCCAGAACTTGTTAATCTTACAACTGAAAATTTATACGCTTTGACAAATATCTCCCTCTTCTTTTTATCCCCTAGTCCCTCATAGTCACTACTTTGCTGTTTCTCAGAGTTTTTTTAGATTTAGTATTTTATTTTAGAATTTATGTAAGTGATATGATACAGTATTTGTCTTTTACTGTCTGACTTATTCACTTAGCATAAGTCCCTAAGGACAACCCATGTTGATGAAATGGTAGGATTTCATTCTTTCTCATGACTGAATTATATTCCTGTGTGTGTGTGTGTGTGTGTGTGTGTGTGTGTGTGTGTGTGTATCTATATGTCTATCTATCACATCGTTATCCATTCATCTGTTAACAACCATTAGGTTGTTTCCACATCATGGCTATTATGAATAATGCTAATATAAACAAGGGAGTGTGCAGATACCTCCCTGATATACTGTTTTCTTCCTTTGAATAAATACCCAGGAGGATTGCTGGTTCATATAGTAATTCTATTTTTAATTATTTTTAAGGAATGTTCATACTGTTTTCCANTATATTTCTGTGTGTGTGTGTGTGTGTGTGTGTGTGTGTGTGTGTGTGTGTATCTATATGTCTATCTATCACATCGTTATCCATTCATCTGTTAACAACCATTAGGTTGTTTCCACATCATGGCTATTATGAATAATGCTAATATAAACAAGGGAGTGTGCAGATACCTCCCTGATATACTGTTTTCTTCCTTCGAATAAATACCCAGGAGGATTGCTGGTTCATATAGTAATTCTATTTTTAATTATTTTTAAGGAATGTTCATACTGTTTTCCATAGTGGCTGTACCAATTCACAATCCCATCAACAGTGCACAAAGTTCTCTTTTCCTTACATTCTTGCCAACACTTGTTATTTCTTGTCATTTTTTGCTAATAGCCAGGTGTGAGGCAGTAGCTCATTGTGGTTTTCATTTGCACTTTTTTTTTTCTTTTTTCTTTTTTCTTTTTTTTTTTTTACAAATAGTTTGTCAAATTAGTTTCCACATAACACTCAGTGCTCATCCCCACAAGTGTCCTCCTCCATGCCCATCCCCCCCTCCCCCCCACATCCATCAGTCCTCAGTTTTTGTCAGCATTCAAGAGTCTCTCATGGTTTGCCTCTCTCCCTTTCCCCCACCATTTCTGCCCTTCTTCTCCCCCTTGTTCCTCCGTCAAGTTCCTCCTAATCCTCCTATACGTGCAAACATGTGATATTTGTCCTTCTCTGCCTGACTTATTTCGCTCAGCATAACACCCTCAAGGTCCATCCATGTTGCTACACATGGCCAGATTTCATTGTTTCTCATTGCCATGTAGTATTCCATGGTATAGATAAACCACATCTTCTTGATCCATTCATCTGTTGATGGACACTTAGGCTCTTTCCATGTTTTAGCTATTGTGGAGAGTGCTGCTATGAACATTGGGGTACATGTGCTCCTATGCCTCAGCATTTCTGTATCCCTTGGGTAAATTCCTAGCAGTGCTATTGCTGGGTCATAGGGGAGTTCTATTGTTAGTTTCCTGAGGAACCTCCACACTGTTTTCCAGAGGGGCTGTACCAGTTTACATTCCCACCAACAGTGTAGGAGGGTGCCCGTTTCTCCACATCCTCGCCAGCATCTAGAGTTCTCTGATTTGCTCATTTTAGCCACTCTGACTGGCGTGAGGTGGTATCTCAGTGTGGTTTTGATTTGTATTTCCCTGATGAGGAGGGATGCTGAGCATCGTTTCATGTGTCTGTTGGCCATCTGGATGTCCTCTTTGGAGAAGTGTCTGTTCATATCTTCTGCCCATTTCTTCACTGGGTTGTTTGTTTTTCGGGCGTGTAGTTTGGTGAGTTCCTTATAGATTCTGGATATTAACCCTTTATCTGATATGTCATTTGCAACTATCTTTTCCCATTCCGTTGGTTGCCTATTAATTTTCTGGGTTGTTTCCTTGGCTGTCATTTGCACTTTTCTGATGATTAGTGCTTTTGAGCACCTTTTCATGTACCTGTTGACTATTTTTCTTCTTTGGAAAACTGTATATTCATTATTCATTTCTCTGCCCAACATTTTAGTGTGTGTGTGTGTGTGTGTGTGTGTGTGTTATTGAGTTGAGTAAGGTCTTTATATATTTTGGATACTAACCCTTTATCAGGTATAGGATTTATGCTATTTTTTCTCATTCTGTAGGTTGCTTTATCATGTTGTTGGTTTCCTTTTTAGTGCATAAGATTTCAGTTTGATATAGCCCCACTTGTTTAATTTTGCTCTTTTAAAATTGGCATCAAATCCCCTCTGCCACCCCCCCACCCCCCCCAAAAAAAAGTTGTCAGGACCTATGTCAAGGAGAATTCTCCCAATTTTTCCTTTAGGGTTTTTATGGTTTCAAGTATTTTACTTTTTTAAGTTTATTTATTATTTATTTTGAGAGACTGAGAGTGTGAGTAGGGGAGGGGCAGAGAGAGAGGGAGAGAGAGAGAGAGAGAATCCCAAGCAGGTTCTCCACCGTCAGGGCTTGAGTTTACGATATGCATTCAAGTCTTATGTTCAAGTCTTTAATCCATTTGAGTTGATATATATGTATGGTTAAGAAGGGACCCAGTTTCATTCTTTTGTGTGTGGCTATCCTGATTTCCAATCACCATTTATTGAAGAGACTATCCTATCCCCATTGCGTATTCCTGGCGACTTGTCATAAATTAAACACTATGTATGCATGAGTTTATTCCTGGGTTCTCCATTCTGTTCCACTGATTTATGTGTTTGTAACAAAGTTTAAAATAAAAATGATGCTTCCAGTTTTGTTCTTTCTGAAGATTGTTCTGGCTCTGGAGGGTTTTCTTTGTTTCTATACAAAGTTTAGGACAGATTTTTATATTTCTATGCAAAATGACATTTGAATTATGATGGGGATTGCATTGAGTTTATAGATTACTCTGGGTAGTATGGACATTTTAATAATATTTATTGTTTCAGTCTATGAGAATAGAATATCTTCCCACTGATGTGTGTCTCCAATGTTTTTATCAATGTCTTATAGTTTTCAGTGCACAGATCTTTCACCAACTTGGTTAAAGTTATTCCTAGGTATTGTATATCTTTAGGTGCAACCATAAGTGGAGTTTTTTAATTTCTCTTTCAGATGGTTTCATTTTTAGTGTGTAGATGCACTACTGAGTTTTAAATATTGATTTTCTATGTTAAAACTTTACTGATTCATTTATTAATTCTAACAACTGGCTATAGTGGGTTTTATTTGTTTCCATACAAATTTTAGGACTGTTTTTGATATGTCTGTGCAAAATGCCATTGGAATTATGATTTTGACTGCACTGAATCTGTAGATTGCTTTGGATAGTATGGACTACATCAACAGGACTTAATGAACATGTACTATATGCCAGATACTGATAGAGAGTGAGGCACTAGAATCTAAGGGACTTATACATGAATCCATAAACATTAGCATTGGCAGGTACCATGGGGACAATCCAGCCTAACTCAGTCATTTTATATAGAATCAGAACTGGAGTGGGGTGGGGGTGGGGGGAGAAGTGGAGATATATATGACATGTTCAAGTTAGTTAGTTGATCATTAATGACCAGAGCTGGTGCCCAAGTGTCCTGGCCCCTGTCCAGCCCTCACTTTCCTCTCTCTTCATTCTCCTTTTCATTCTCCGTAGTTCAGTCTGGAAAAGAATTCCCTTTATGTCCTTTCTTCAACTTCCTTCTCTTTATTTTTCTTCTCTATTCTCTTTTGCACCTCATTATTTGGTGCAAAAACTTTACAGAAATCTTACTAATTGAAACAGATTTTGAACCTTTCCTGATCATAGTTTACTTGGCAGTGTTTCACCCGAGAGAAAAGAAATTCCATGGGGAAGTCATTCCCTTGATTATAGTGTGTGGCTTAGTTTATTTTAAATAGTTCAAGAATCTAAGCATTTAATCAGAACCCTTGGGCTCAGTGGGTGGGTATGTTTTCTACATAAAACACAACATCTTAAATTCTCTGAGTTTGCTGATTTCTGTGGCTTTTGTTTATTTCTTAGATATTATCCAACTGTCAACCCAGATCCAGATCCTCTGAACTTTCCTCTTCTGTGACTCATCTTAGATGCCATCATTTGTTTTCTAAAAGCCCCCAGGAACATGGTGTTTTGTTCTTGGGGACCTGATTCTTGAATTGCAGTAGCGACAACCACCCAGGGCCATCAGAAGGTAGCTTAGTGTTGTTGCAAGAGCCCTGATTTCTGAGTGAGTAGCTTGGCAAGTATCTAGCGTGTGGCTTTGGGAAGCAATTAACCCCTCTCAGCCTCTGTTGCCTCATTTGTAATTAGAGGAGATTTGAGTAAAAGGTCTACATATTTTCAGCACCTCTCTCGGGCTTAGTTGAGTGTGACTTGAACTGTGCTCATTGGACCCTTCAGTGAAAAATCAGCTGGGTGGGGAATATTAGCCAAAGTACCTTACTTATCCAGGGGATCATGACTTCCAGAGAGGAATCTAATGTTCCATCTTATTGTACCAGATCATTGCCTTGAAAATGAGTTATTCTAACAGAATGACTACCTTCATGCTGACTAGAGGCACTTGAGTACATTTGAGATCCATCTGACCCAATTCCTAGTTCCAAAGCAGAATAAAACCACACCAACTAAGTGATATGGCTGGAAAGAAGGCACAGAGTCAGCCATGTGATGTTGAGCAAGTCAGTTCCTTTCTTTAAGCCACAAGTTTTTAATTTTAAAGGAGGTGGTTTGGTTTGGAGTAATTTTCGGGGTGTCCTCAGGGGGAGGCTATGGATTAAATTTATTCATTTGTTTTTATTGTTAAATATATATGACATAAAATTTGATGAATTCAAAGATCTTTTCAATTTTGGGATTCTGTGAGGTCCCATTTGGGAATTATGAAGTGGGCATGCGTGCTTGGAATGGAGGTTTCATTAGGTCACCTGAGATCAGTCCCATCAGCACATCAAGCTCTTTCTTACGTTGAACTCTGGGCATTGTCTGCATTCTAGGTCACGTGATGTAGAATCTACATGCTCTAATGCTGATTTAGGCTTTTACCTGCTCATCACATTTTCTTTCCATGCCTCTCACTAAGGCAATACTGTGGGAGAGAGGAGGTATTTCTTATCAGCTCTGTGGGAGAGATGATGGGAGTGGCAGGTGGCAGAGAGAGGAATAAATGCAGAAAAGACAGAAATGACTGAAAGGAAAAAGGTGGTTTTCAGAAAGAAAGACTACCAATTATTTTATCTCTTTGAGATAAAACCGGGAAAAACTTGACCTAATGATTTCTTTCTTGCCTCTGAGTGATCTCTCAGATTGGTCCTATTATATTTTCCTTAATTTCAGGAATGGATAAGAAAACAGTTAGTTAAGTTCATGCTCAGATAGAAGGTATATGTTTCTGTAGGCCAACAAATATACCTTGGACCTCTAATGAAAGGACATAGTTAACTCTTCATTTATGTGTTATGTATTTAGAAATTGTACAGGGCAGTGGTATAGAGCTCTGGATCCATGGTGAGGCTACTTGGATTGGAATCCTGACTCCTCTACTGTGGAGCTTCTGGCCAGGTAATTAATTTCTCTTTGATTCCATTTTCTTCTATGTATAAAAGGGGGTGATATTAATACCCAAATCATGGGTTTATTTTGAGAGTCAAATCCATAATGTATCTAGAACATTTATAAAATATATGGCTCAAATACTATTGTAATGTTAGACATCATTATTAATGAAAAAATGCAGTTAATAAAAATATTTAATAATATTAAACAGATATATTTGATTATTATGATGGTATATTTCTTAGTTGAAGATACAGTCCCTGAAGCTATAATTATAAAACAACCTGTTAACAAACCATAGGAGCACAAAGGAGAGATATATTATTCCTGATACAGTGATATTCTTTGTGCAACTAGAAGGAAGGAACACTAAACACAGAGAAGGGAGAAAGGCACCTTGGAGCTGGAAATAGGCATATAGCAGTCATTTGGAAATAACATGGATGCAAAAATAGGGAATGGACAGTTCAAGCAGGGCCTGGACTTTATGCTAAGAATGTTGTAATTTAGGCTGTGGGCAATGGGGAATACTGATAGATTTTAGGTAGAGAAGTAACATGACCAGATTTACATTGAAGGATAATCACCAAAGTATTGTCCAATGCTCAGGGACGAGAAGGTGCAGATGGGTTGCAGTATTAAATGCAAGCTTTGTTCAACACACAAGACTGGAACTGGGTTGGAAGGCAGGTAGTATTGGAAGGACAAGGAGTGGGCATTTCTGGAAAAGGGGGGCTCTGTTGTGAGAATAAGCAGGGTGGGCCATGGGACAGGGAGAGAACCTGAAAGACGTGAGTCAAAGGTTAGTGAGTAAGAGGGTGATTGTGAGGTGGCTCAGTCTGTGAAAGTCTTTAAAAGTGAATCATAGGAGTTCAGGTTTTCTCCCAGCTATTCCCACACGGGAGGATCCAAGGAAAGAAGGGTCTAGGACACAACTTTTTGCCTGTGGTGTGCGGGATGGATGACAAGAGCATCTGGAGACAAAGAAGTGTTAGTAATTTAGGCATCTGCTGACAGCCTGTGAGAAAGGGCGGTGGGAAGAATGGAGAGAAAGGGCACACAGGGGGATGGTTTAATGAGAAATTAAAGGGGTGGGGGGTGATAATGACCGGTGAGGACATGAATGAGAGGCATGGATCAAATATAACCTCAGAGCTACAGCCTGGGCATCTTGGATGGTTTTATGAGCATTTGATTCTTAGTGACTCTTAAAATCTTTTCATATGTATACTGATATTTTTTGTTATTCTTTTGTGAATCTGTATCTTTTGCCCATTTTCTATTGGGATACAGGTATATTTCTTAGAGAAGGTTGTTTTCATGTTGGGTTATATTGCTCTAGAACATGAATTTCTTTATTAGTCTTAAGGCTCAATGATTTTTATTTAGTTTTAAACTTCAACATGTGTGCTTATATGAGGAATTCTGAGAACAAAGTACCTTGTTCTGTTCTATCCATATTACTGACTTGTTTTCTCTGGATTCTGGTACTAGATGTTCAGGTGTGTTTTTAGTTCTTAAGTATATTTCTTGAAATTTTCAGTATGAAATCAGAGTTAAGGGGGAAAACAGTGGAGATTAACTTTATCATTTTTAAATATAATTTATTGTCAAATTAGTTTCCATACAACAAGTGCCTTCCTCAGTGCCCATCACCTACTTTCCCCTCTCCCCCGCCTCCCCCCATGGAGATTAACTTTAGAGCAGAGAATCAAGGTATGGTGATTTTTCATTCGTGTTTTTCATGGGTCATCTGCCGTGGAAAAAAATCCTAACATGACACCTTAATCTAGATACTATTGTTTTGAATCACATGACATTGTTAGCTTGAGGTGTATATCAGATATGTATTTATTCCATATAGTCTAGTGTGGTTATACATATATTAGAGGTGCTCTGTAATTATCTGTTCCAGAAGAGTAACTCCTAGAGATCTCTTAACTCTTGTACATTTTGCTGCTAACTACCAACATGGAACTAGAGCAGGCAGATTGGGCAGCCAAATGATGCTCTCAGAGGACAATCTCTTTGAATTCAGGTATCTCAGTAGTTTGAAAAGTGAGGCAAGAGATGTGAAAGTAATATGAAATGATGGAGACAAACGAGTAAGTTGAATTTTGTCCAGGATCTGAGCATTTGTCATACAGTCATTGAAGCTGAAGACTGGTAAAAGATTCTGACCTGAGAAAGTTGAAGACTATTATAACTGAATGAAGGAAATATACTCAGAACCTTTTGGAAAGGAAAGAAGATGTTTCCCAAGGGAGAAATGAAGGAAACCAGGAATTCAGGAGAAGTGTCTCATGAGGATTCCCCAACCGAAGAGAGCTATTAAAATGCAATGAAGATGATAAAGGCTATGAATTTGAATGGCTCCCCAAATTCAGAATCCCTTGTAGTGAACTAGAAAGTATACTGGCTGAAGTCTGAAAGCCTGGTTCTGAGACCCATAATTCACCACTTTCTGTGTGATCCTGGGTAAATAACCATCTTCCTGAGCCATAGTTTTCTAATATACAAGCTGTCATTAGATTGCCTATTTTTAATGCTGAATAAGTACATATGGGTTAAATGAATGAGTTAGTGAAGGGGTTTATACTGTCTAATGTGCTAACATGCTATAACGTGCTATAAATGAGGTAAACTGGTTGCAATCAGTGTTTGTTTTATTGCAGGTCTCTCATTACCTGTGCCCAGAACACCTGATTAGATTTCATGGCGAGTACAAATAACGTGACTGTGTTAATTATCATCGGTCTTTTCCAGGATCCAGAAGTGCAGAGGGCGTGCTTTGTGATGTTTCTTCCTGTGTACCTGGCCACAGTGGTGGGCAATGGACTCATTGTTCTGACAGTCAATGTCACTAAGAGTTTACATTCCCCCATGTACTTCTTCCTTAGCTACCTGTCCCTGGTGGAGATCACTTACTCCTCTACTGTTGTCCCTAAATTCATCATAGACTTACTTGCCAACGTCAAAACCATCTCCCTGGAAGGTTGTATGGCTCAGATATTCTTCTTCCACTTCTTTGGAGTTACTGAGATCTTCCTGCTGACGGTAATGGCCTATGACCGCTATGTGGCCATCTGCAAACCCCTTCACTACACAACCATCATGAGCCGGTCTGTGTGTCACCTTCTGGTGGCTGGCTCCTGGCTCGGGGGAATGATTCACTCTATGGTCCAGATCCTTGTTACTGTTCAACTGCCCTTCTGTGGCCCCAATGTGATTGACCACTACTTCTGTGACCTCCATCCCTTATTCAAGCTTGCCTGCACTGACACTTCTGTGGAGGGGGTTATTGTGTTGGCCAACAGTGGATTAATCTCTGTCGTCTCGTTCCTCATCTTGGTGTCCTCCTATATTGTCATCCTGGTCAACTTGCGGAACCATTCTGCAGAGGAGAGGCGCAAAGCCCTCTCCACCTGTGCCTCTCACATCACCGTGGTCCTCTTGTTCTTTGGACCTGCCATCTTCCTCTACATGCGACCCTCCTCCACCTTCACTGAGGACAAACTGGTGGCCGTGTTCTACACGGTTGTCACCCCCATGCTGAACCCCATCATCTACACACTCAGAAATGCAGAGATGAAAAATGCCATGAGGAAGCTGTGGGAGAAGAAAGTGTACTCAGGAGTGGGATAAAAATGAAAACATGAATAACATTCTTAAGAACAGGGCTATATATGCATTCTGTTTTTGGTTAAATGTAAAGAATAGAACAAAAGCTAACTTATTCATATATATTTTTATGTGTGCGGTAGTTGAATGAGCCCTTTACACTCCCTGTTATCAATTATAGCTTTTTCATTGCTGTCTGTATTTTGGAGAATTTTTAAACTGAGCTGCATTTCTTTTGTTGTCCATAGTGCAAAGTGCACAGATTTCAAGAGGGATCATCTAGACTGGAATTTCCAACTGGAATTCTCACCCTCTCATCTTCTACCTGTACAACCTTGGGTCCATACATTTTGCCTTTTGGTGTTAGCATGCATGGTGTGTGAAAAGTTTGTGGACTTGGAGAATTAAGTTTATCATTTGCTTTGTCCTTTCCTACTGATGTGATCCTGTGACTCCCACAGGAAAGCATCTTTACTTCTTTTGGTGTCCCTACCCCATTAATCTAATTCCAGTGCCTAAAATTCCATAATAGGAGCTTTATCTCATGACAGTAGGGTTTTACTAGAATGGTGTGTCTCTTGGAGGTGAAATACAAATGCTTATATTTGTTATATCTTCTTGATGGATTGATTCCTTTATCCCTATACAATCTTTTGTTGTTTGTTACCACTTTTGGCTTAAAATCTATTCTGCCTGATATAAATATAGCTACCCCTGCTTCTTTTGTTTTGGAATGTCTTTTCTGTTGATTTTCTTTGAGCCCATACTTGCCCCTAAATCTGAAGTGTGTCGCCTTTAGGCACATAGTTAGGTCTTTTTTTTTTCTTTCCTTATCCCAATCAGTCACCATATGCTTTTTTGATTGAATTTAATCTATTAGTATTCAGAGTGAATTATTGATATGTAAGCCTAGTGTTTATCTTATTAATTGCTTTCTGGCTGTTTTGCATTTCTGTTTTTTCTTGTTTTTGTGTAACATTGTTTTTTGTTTTTTAATGTTTATTTACTTATTTTGAGATAGAGAGAGAGAGAGAGAATGGGTGGACGAGGGGCAGAGAGAGGGAGAGAAGCCACTTGATATGAGATCTAGACCTGAGCCAAAATCAAGAGACTTAAATGACTGAAGCAACTAAGTGCCCCTGCTTCCGTCTACCTCTATAAAATGGTAATTTTCTGTGGTGGTACGCTTTTGAGAATCTACTCTGGGTTTTTGCTTTGTTGTTACTATGAGGCTTACATAAAATATCTTATAAATAAAACAATCTATTTTAAGTTGATAGCAACTTAACCTCAACTGCATATAAGATATCCACCCTTTACTCCTCTCTCTACTTTGTATTTTTGATATCACAATTTACTTCTTTTTATGTTGTGTATTCATTAACAAATTACTGTATATATTGTTATGTTAATACCATTTCCTTCAACTGTTAAGTGATTTTCACATCATTGTATTATAGAAATAGGTTTCAAAATCTGTATATTTCACCTTACTGTTGTGTTGTGTAATTTGGTATGTTTTTGTGTTACTAACTTGCATCTGTTCATTTCAGCTTGATAGTTCCTTTGAGGATTTCTTGCAAGGCAAGTATTTGGGAAATATTTTAGGAGAGAATTTCTCCCTTTATTTGTGAAGGACAACTTTGCCAGATGGAATATACTTTCCTTTTTTTTTTTCTTCAAAATTTGAATGTGTCCTGTTGTACTCTCTTGGTCCGTAGGATTTCTTCTGAGAAATCTGATAGCTTAATGGACATTCTTTTATAGGTTACAATCCTTTTCTTCCTCTGGCTGCTTTTAGGATTCTCTTTATCTTTGGTTTGACATTTTTATATAATGTGTCTTAGAGAAAATCTTTTTACATTGATTTAATCAGGTGATCTATCAGCTTCTTGTATTTGGATGTCCAGGTGTCCTCAGGTTTGAGAAGTCACTTTTCTGTCTACAAAATCTTCAGAAAATAAAGTTTAAGACTCAGGGCAACAAGGTAGGTTCATTCTTTCAATCTTTATGAGGTGTGCTGTGGAATTATTTTCAAAAAGAGCTTACTTATTTTGTACTAGATGGCTACTCTTATATTTCAGCCTCTGTACTGGTACAGGACACCCATGGTGATACCTTGGTTTTGAAATAGACGTAGTAGCAGATCGATGATTCAGGGATCAAATAAAAACTCCTATTAACATCTGAGTTCCAAGCCTGGGACAAGGTGTAACATAGGTCGTAAACCTATGGATAATATAATCGTTGGTGACAAGGAGCTGCAGACAAGATCTCAGGTCACCGAGGCGAGTCTGGCACGGGCTTCTTTCCCTGGAGGCCCAGTTTGGCGATGGTGGGTGGAAGCCCTGGAGCCTGGTCTAGTCCAAGCTCCGTCTGAAGGGTCGTGTGGTTCTGGGTCCAGATTCCCCTTCTGTGGGGGGAGGATTCCACGAGCTTCCTTCCAAATCAAACAGCTGATGGAGGCTCAGCGAGGGAGCTACAGGAGAAGCCCCTCTTGACTCCTCTGGGGAAGGATATTATTGGAGGAAAAGAGGAGAAAAGGATGCTGGAAAAGGCTGGTCAGAGCAATGTTATTTGTCAGAATGCACAGAAGGAGGAGTTCTATGACAGAAAAGCATAATGAGAAATCATGAGGTAAGGCAGATTTATTGTGAAGATTTAAATAATGTTCACCGAAGTTGTTTATTGGGGCCACTGTGTTTAGGCTTCTAAGTGCCTCCCTGTTTAGGATTTCTTTTTCTTGTTTTTTAAATTTATTTATGTATTTTTGAAAGCGAGAGAACAAGTGGGGGAGGAGCAGAGAGATGGGGAGAGAATGCCAAGCAGGCTTCACGTTGTCATCACAGAGCCCAATGTGGGACTCAGACTCGCAAACCGTGAGGTTGTGACCTGAGCCAAAACCAAGAGTTGGATGCTTAACTGACTGAGCCACCCAGGAACACCCCTGTTTAGGATTTCTTAACCATAAAGCCTGGAAATGTGTTGAGGAGAACACATACTGATCTTTCAGTGTCCCTTCCTTGGCCCTGCCAATTAAAGAGTCAGAATTAAAGTCACGCTACAGGTGACATGTTACTGCACTGTCAATGGTTTACTGGCCTGATGATCTCTTTATGCGATTACCTCTGAAATGTTTTCCATTTTGATTTAGAGTTTCATTTTTTTAAGTTTTTATATAAATTCTAGACAGTACACAGTGTTATATTGGTTTCACGTGTACAGTGTTGTGATGCAACACTTTGATACACCACCCAGTGCTCTCCCCACGTGCCCTCCTTAATCCCTTTCACCTATTTAACCCATCCCCCACCAACCTCCCCTCTGGTAACCATCAGTGTGTTCTCTAGAATCAAGAGTCTGTTTCTTGGTTTCTCTCTCTCTTTTTCCCTTTGCTTGTTTTGTTTCTTAAACATATGATTGAAATAATATGGCATTTGTCTCTGGGTGACTTATTTTGCTTAGCATTATATTCTCTAGCTCTACCTGCACCATTGATCCATTCATCAACTGATGGACACTTGGGCTGTTTACATAATTTGGCTATTGTAGATAATGCTGTTCTAAATATTGGAGTACATGTATCTCTTTGAAGTAGTATTCTTATGCACTTATGGTAAATACTTAATGTAATTTCTGAATTGTAGGTTAGTTCCGTTTTTAACTTTTTTTGAGGAACCTCTGTACTATTTCCCAGAGTGGCTATGCCATGTCATTAATAGTTTTACATGGTCCATTATTGTTAGTAATTTTTGCACCTGTTTATGAAATACTGTCTTAGGTCAAGGTCAGGAAGATCTTAATTGATATTTTATTTCAAATGCGTAATGTGCCTTTTTCACTTAAGTCCTTATTCCACTTGAAATTGATTGTTATGGATTATTGAGGAAAGGCTTCAATTTTATTTACTTTTTCTTATATGGAACACTAAGTGTTCTATCATCACATATATATCAAATTTCTATATTTGCATGAGCCTGTTTTGGGGATAACCCTATACGCTCTTAATTACTATAGTTTATGTCTAGATATATGGTAGGGCATGTTTCTCTCTCTCTCTGTCTCTCTGTCTCTCTGTCTCTCTCAAAGAATATCTTGTCTGTTTTGAATCCTTTATTTTCTGGACAGTTTTAAATCTAAATTGTTAAATTCCACAAAATAACTTACTGGGATTTTGTTTGTATTGTTCTATATTGCTTTGGGAAGAACTTACCTTGTATGAGATTGTGTCATTATTTTCACAGGTATGTGATAAGCTGATTTGGTTATGTGTTACTATAAACAAAGTCTCCTGAAAAATCTAAAGGCATAGAGTTCGGTGACTAACAAGTGACTTATGAAACATTTGTTTCCAGGGAAACTGTAAAGGGAGTAAAGAAAGCAGGACAGAAGAGAGAAATATAAATAAGGGTGCTGTTTCAGGTAAATTCCAGCAGGGGGTCACTTCAGACTGATTTTGCAGAATGCTGGAGTATAAATTATGCCTAGAGTTTGATTAGAAGCAAGTGAGTGGAATTTTGATATTCCCAGACTATATATATATATTAATGTTTTTATTTATTTCTGAGAGAGAGAGAGAGGCTGCGTGAGCAGGGGAGGGTCAGAGAAAGAGGGAGACACAGAATCTGAAACAGGCTCCAGGCTCTGAGCTAGGGGTCAGCACAGAGCCAAATGAGGGGCTCGAACCCACGAACCTGGAGATCATGACCTGAGCTGAAGTCAGACGTTTAACCAACTGAGCCACAGAGGTGCCCAATATATCTTTTTTTTAAGTTTACTTATTTATTTTGAGACTGAGAGAGAGAGAGAGAGAAAAAAAGGGAAGGGGCAGAGAGAAAGGGGGAGAAAGAGAGAATCCCAAGCAAGCTTTGCATTGTCAGCACAGAGCCCGACACAAGGTTTGAACTGTGAGACTATGACCTGAGCCAAAATCAAGAATCAGATGCTCAGTTGACTGAACCACCCAGGTACCCCGATACTCCCAGATTCTTTATACGTTAGCTAAGGGCTTCTCTGGGTTTGGGTTGAGTATAAATTCTCAGACACTTTCATACAGGAAAAAATGGCAGCATGTGTTAGCTGTTGACAGTGAAGGCACATAAAGTTCATGGGTTAAAAAAAAAAAAAGAGAGAGAGAGAGAAAATGATATGGAAAGGGATATGGATAAACCTTGACCTTTTTTGCCATGCTTTCCTTTATTTTGGTGCTCTTTATTTTTATTATTTTTTTAAATTTTGGTGTTTTTAAATATTTTAAACACCATTAGCTCCTTTGATTAAATTTATTCTAGGAAACTTAAGATTTTATTGCTATTGTAAATAGTGTCCTTAAGAATTGCATCTTCTGGGGCACCTGGGTGGGTTAGGTGGTTAAGCGTTTGACTCTTGATTTCAGTTCGGGTTATGATCTCGTGGTTTGTGAGATGGAGGACCGTGTTGGACTCTGCTCTGACAGAGTGGAGTCTGCTTAGGATTCTCTCTATCCTTCTCTCTGCCCCCTTCCTACTCACTCTTTCTTTCTCAAAATAAATAAAAAAAACATTTAAAAAATCTTAAAAAAGAATTGCATCTTTTAAATTGTGTCATATAGAAATGTAATGATTTTTTGTTTTTAATTGAATAGCCATCTATATTACCAAACCTTTACTATTGCCAGTAATTTTTCTGTAAACACTTTAGGGTTTTCTAGTAGACAGTAATTCATCTGGGAATGCTATTGGTGCTCTATCTTCCTCTATATTTTATTTATTTTATTTTTTTATTTTTATTTATTTCTAGGAGAGAGAGAGACAGTGTGAGCAGGGGAGGGTCAGAGAGAGAGGGAGACGCAGACTCTGAAACAGGCTCCAGGCTCTGAGCTGGCAGTCAGCACAGAGCCCAACACGGGGCTCGAACCCACGAACCGCGAGATCATGACCTAAGCGAAAGTCGGACGCTTAACCGACTAAGCCACCCAGGCGCCCCCTCTCTATTTTATTTTTAAGCATCTCTGGGTAGAAATTCTGCACAATGTCAGATATAAACAGTGATGATAAGATTCTTGTTTCTAATTTTGAGGGGAGTATTTCTAAATTTCCTGGTTGCAAATGATGCATGATATAGATATGGACCATATGTGGCTTCCATGTAATGTTTTCAAGATTCGTTCACATTGTAGCTTGTATCATTACTTCATTTCTTTTTATGGACCAATAATACAGGGTTACTGGAGTTGTGGATGGGGAGATGGGCTAAGTGGGTAAGGGGTATTAAGGAAGACACTTGTTGGGGTGAGCACTGGGTATTATACGTAGAGGATGAATCACTGGAATCTGCTCCTGAAATCATTGTTGCATTATATGCTAACTAACTTAGATGTAAATTAAAAAAAAAAAAAGTATAGCTACTTCAGCTTACTTTTGACAACCATTAGCATGATAGAGGATTCTCCATCTCCTTACATTCATTCTGTAGGTATCTTTAGGTCTAAAATGGGTCTCTTGTAAGCAGCATATAGATGGATCTTATTTTCTTATCCATTCTGTTACCCTTTATCTTTTGATTGGAGTGTTTAGTCCATTGACACTTAGAGTGAGTACTGAAAGATATGAATTTAGTGCCACTGTGTTGACTGTATACTGCTGGTGTTTCTGGTGATGTTGGCTGGTCCTTTCTAGTCTTTTTTGCTTTTGGCCTTTTTGGTTTTGTTTCACCTTTGTCTACTCACAGAGACCCCCTTAAAATTTCTTTCAGGGCTGGTTTAGTGGTCACAAACTCCTTTAGTTTTTCTTTGACCAGGAAACTCTTTATCTCTCCTTCAATTTTAAATGATAGCATTGCTGGATAAGAAATTCTTGGCTGCATATTCTTCTGATTCAGCACGTTGAATATATCCTGTCACTCCTTTTTGGCCTGCCAAATTTCTATGAATAGGTCTACTCTTAACCTGATCTGTCTTTCTTTGTAGGTTTAGGCTTTTTTCCCCTTGCTGCTTTCATGTTTCTTTCCTTGTATGTGTATTTTGTGAACTTGACTATGATATGCCTTGGTGATGGTAGGTTTTTGTTGACTCTAATGGGAGTTCTCTGTGCTGCTTGGATTTTGATGTCTGTGTCCTTCCCCAGATTAGGAAAGTTTTTCACTATAATTTTCTCACATAAACCTTCTGCCCCTTTTTCTCTCCCCGTCTTCTGGAACTCCTATCACTCAGATGTTATTCCTTTTTAATAAGTCACTGAGTTCTCTTAGTCTTGTATAATATTCTTTTGCCTTTGTTTCCTTCCTTTTTTCTTTTTCATTATTCACAATTTTGTCTTCTATGTCGCTGATTCACTGTTCTGCTTAGTCCATCCTTGCTGTCATGGAATCTATTCGAGACTGCATCTCAGTTACAGCATTTTTAATTTTATCCTGACTGGATTTTCTTTTATCTCCACAGAAAGTAATTTATGCTTTTCTCAACCCTGGCTAGTATTCTTATTATCATGGTTCTAAATTCTAGTCCAGACATCTTATTTATATCTGTGTCGATTAAGACCCTGGCTATCATTTCTTCCTGTTCTTTCTTTCAGGGTGAATTCCTTTGTATTGTCATTTTGGAAGGAGAATAAAATTAATAAAATAAAAAATTAAAATTAAAAACATAAAAACAAAACAAAAAAAACAAATAAAGGAAGCTAGATCCTAGATGTGTTTTGGTTTGCTTGTTGAAAGAAACTTGATAGAATAGAGTAAAAAGGGAAAAGAAAGAAAAAAAGCAAGAAAAAAATTAAATATTAAAAATATAAAATAGAATAAAATGAAATAGAATAAAAAATGAAAAATAAAAAATAAAGAATAATAGAAAATTTAAAAAGAAAAGAAAAATAAATATCTTTTATGTATCCTAGAAAAAGAAAAGAAAGGAAAAAAACAATTTAAACAAAAACAGATGCAAAAATAAGAAACTAATAAATGAACCAGCAAACAGAATGAAACCTGAATGAAGTTCCATCCATTTTCCCCTAGAACTGAAACTATGAAGCTTTCTATAGTCTGTACACTAAGCAGGTAGAGGCACTTATGCTCGTCTTCTCTGGGATGTGCTTGGATGGTACAGTTGGATGGGGCTTGGTATGACAGCTCCGTTCTACACTAGATGGCACTGCTTAGCTTACTACGGTGGATTAGTTTGGTGCTTGTGCACCTGTGGTGCAGGTTGAAATGACTTCACCCAGCTCTCACTGACCTGCAATCAAGCACCTCTCCTTTGTCTCAGGCCTCTGTCCACTCCCTACCTCTACCCTGTCCATGTTCAAGCCATTGGCCTGCCAGGCAGCACCTCCCTCCAGAGTTTTATCTCAGATGGGATTGTGTTTCAAAACTCCAAACTTCAGAGACCCCTGCAACTTGGACCCATGATGACTCTCTGGGGGAGTGTCTAGCTGAGCAGTGGCGGGGTACTGGCTTGCCCCAAAAAACGTTTGTGTAATCGTGCAGGGGCAGAGGTTCAGAGATTATAGTAAATCACAGCACACAGCCAGTGCCAGGTTTCACTGCACTCTAGTGTCTTTGTCCCAATACCGGCAAATATGGCTGCTCTCTGGGGTCTGCAGGGACGCTTGCCTTCTGGGAGGCCAAATGGCCTCTATCTAGTAAGTGCTCTCCAAGCAGGGGATCCATTTCTCCCCATGTGGCATATGGACCACTCAGACCTGCTGCCTGCTCTTGGGAATCTGCCCTACTTCCTCACCAGAGCGCTGCCAGGCACTGGGCTCCAAATCTTCAGACTCTGCACTCCACTGTTTGTAGAATCCTCGTGTTATTGAAACACTCTCCTTTCTTCCTGTCAGTGGTTTTGGGGAACAGATTTCTTGTTCAGTCCCCTGCGAGTGTTTTCATTATTTCCCTCTCTTTCTCTTCAGCTGCTTTCAGGGAGTGTTTTTCTTGCACTCTCCCTGCCTTAAAAAAATTTTTTTTAATCTTTTGTTTATTTTTGAGGGAGAGAGAGAGACAGAGACAGAGAGAGAACAAATGGGAGGGACAGAGAGAAGCAAGGCACAGAATTTGAAGCAGGCTCTAGGCTCCAAGCTCTGAAGTGTCAGCACAGAGCCTGACATGGGACTTGAACCCACGAACCGTGAAATCATGACCTGAGCCTAAGTCAGAGGATTTACTGACTGAATTACCCAGGTGCCCCTTCTGCACTCTCCAGATGCACCGCACTCTTCCCCTTTTTCTGTCCTCTCTTCGCAAAACAGGTCCCTCCCCTCCCCTGCTTTTCTCTCCTCCAGTTCACCTCTCTGTACCACGTATCTGCTGAGTTCTGTGGCTCAAGTTATGCAGATTGTTCTGTTAATCCTCTGATCCATTTCCTAGGTGTGCAAAATGGTTTGGTGCTGTTCTAGCTGCATTTCAGGGATGAGACAAGCTGAGGGTCTCCATGCTGCTCTGCCATCTTAACCTAGTCCCCTAAAAATATTGTTTCATTGAATAATTTCCATGTGTTCCATGTAAGTTTAAGATGAACAGTGTGTTGCTTGATACACTTTTATACTATAATGTGATTACCAACACAGTGCTATTTACATTATATATTATCATATAATATCGTCTATATTCATTATACTGTGTATTAGATCTCTGGATATAGTATATAGTATAACAAAAATGTTTCCAGCTATACCATTTTACATTCCATCAGCAGTACATAGTATCTCCAAATTCTTGCAAATGTGTTACTTCTCGTGTTTTTGAGCGTAGCGGTCCTAGTGGGAGGGAAGTAGTAATCTCTCTGTGATTTGACTTGCATTTCCTTAGTGACCCAGAAACCTGAACCAGGAGTGGGGTTGCTGTTCGCTTGGCTGCCCCAGTTCTAGGGTATGGGGTATGGTAGGCAGGCAGCTACAATTTCACAGCCCTGTCTTACAACAAAACATCTGCTTCATTCTCACCAAGTTTTCCCTGATGATCACTGGTCACTAAATTCCAGGGTTCTGCAAAACCAGTTTTTTGTCATCTCATTAGTTGTTCCTGGTGGTTAGGGGGATGGAGCCCTAGAGTTCCCTGCTCTGCTATTTTCTGTAATACTACTCTTGTAATCGTAATACTTCCCTAATTCAATATTCTCTCCATTTTATCAAAGTGTACACTGAGGCACAGAGAAGGTAAGTTACTGGCTCAAGATCATAGAACTATAGGGGCACTTGGGTTGCTGAGTTGGGTAAGTGTCTGACTTTTGTTTTTGGCTCAGGTCATGATATCACAGTCATGAGATCAAGCCCCATGTCAGCTCCCGCATTGTGTGTGTAGCCTACTTAAGAGTCTCTCTCTCCCTCTCTCTCTGCCCCTCCCCTGCTCCTGTGTATGTGCGTGCTCCCTCTCTCTCTCTCTCAAAAAAAAAAAAATCATAAACCTATAAATAATAGAGACTGGGTCTAAAATATGAAATTTTTACTATACAAATGCTAGTAGGTTCTTGCTAAATATTTATGACTGCAACATGGCAGAATATGGACATTAAACTTTCTTTTTGTGTTATAATGATTTTGACTCTGGTTTTGATTTGATCATGAAGTCCTACTGAGATTCAGAGGCGTCTTGAGTAGACTAATACATTTTGAAGGGAAAAGGGGAAGGAAAAAGGCCAGCAAGTGAGAAGGTAGGATTCAGACAATGCAATGTGTTTATCAGATCATTAAATTTTTTTCTTTTGGGCACACAGACTACATTTCCTATCCTCCTTACATCCACATGGGGTCTTATCAATAATGGGTAGAAGATGTATCCTAGTTTAGGCTTAGTTCATAAAATGTCCTCCATGATTCTTAATCTCTGTGTGGTCATTGGCTAGGTGGGTGTAGATGACCCAGCACATGGTCCTGAAGTTCCAGGAGACAGGAGGCATCACAAAATGGGAATGGGACTGTATGTGGGGTTCATGCCTCGGTGAAGAGTTGCATATGAGACCTGTCTGGTTAGGCCAATCTATATTGGATTCAGTATGAATGACTTTTCCTGCGATTATGCCCCTGAGATTTGGGGCTGTTCTGTATTATTGCAGCATTTCTAACCCATGCTAATTAATAGAGAGAACTAATAGAGAGGGCTTCTAATGAATTTATTCAAGAAGATGAGGGATGGAATGTAGGGATGGGGTCCCCTAGGGTGGGCTGGATGAATGGACCATTCTTAGGAGCACTAGGCATGGGGCCAGCTGTTGGGTAGAGCCCTTGCCATGATGTACCTCAGGACTGCACTGATCACCATCCTTCTATCCCTGTGGATACCTCCCCACAATGCCCCCAGCCACCTGCAGCCCAGAGGATGTACTCTGTACCCAAATACTGCATCAGGGGTGGAAGAACATCACAATTTTACTTGGGGGTGTTTCTGAACTTAGGAAACTTGAGACCCCTTAGCTGGATGAGTGGTTAGTGGAGCAGCTCCACATTATAGAATAAGTGAGTGTAAAATGCTGTTAGTCACATCTGCTCTGTCTTCTACATGACATTCTGATGAACAGAGATGTTAATGGATGAGAAAATCCTCTGTAAAATTGAATGCATTAATACAAGCAAACACAATTCTTCCTTTCAATAGTCTTCAACTCTAGGCTGTCCCTGGATTATGTTGTTGGATTACTGAGAAAGCTTCCTGAACCCACATTATATTCCCCAAATGAACTGTTATATCTGCTAGCTTGACTATGCCATGAGGTAAGGAGGTGTGTGTGTGTGTGTGTGTGTGTGTGTGTGTGTGTGTGTGTGTTTCTATTTAATCTTCCTGAATCCTACATCTCCCTATGCTTTGTGTTCAGCTCATTGGTATTGGTTCCTTTTAGATGGAAGAATGGACAGATGGACTGAAGGCCAGAGAGGTGAAGTGGCTTTGACAAGCCTGTAGATTTTTTTGAGCTGGATCCTACCTCTTGATTTCCACCATTTGCCCTTCTTTCATTGACTTCTCTGAGCTGCTATTCTCTTTCTGTGAAAATGACATATTAGATCTATATAAACCTTTCATCATCCGTACTAGATTTTATATTTCATGATTTCAAGAAAATTTTAATAAGCTTCATAGAGTTTCCTTCTTACAGTTCTTTTATGCACCCTCTGGGTGATGAATGACCAGTGGGAGGAGGAAATAGACAAATGCATGAAGCAGGTGACACCACGCACTAGCGCACTGAAGCTTAGCTCCAAACCTCACAGAGCTTCATTTAAGAGTTGAGATGCTGAGGGGCGCCTGGATGGCTCAGTCGGTTAAGTGTCTGACTTCAGCTCAGGTCATGATCTCATGGTTCGTGGGTTCGAGCCCTGCGTCGGGCTCTGTGCTGACAGCTAGCTTCAGATTCTGTGTCTCCCTGTCTCTCTGTCCTTCCCCTGCTCATGCTCTATCTCTCTCTCAAAAATAAATAAAACATTAAAAAAAGTTTTTTAAAAAGTTGGGATGCTGAAAACACTGTGGAGGGATGGGGGCCACTGGGTGCCCTGGGGGAAGGTGAGAGTACGTGAAGGGAATATTTTAGATTTTTGGAATCTCACTAAAAAAATGACACCCGAGTCTTTCAACAAACTGAGAACAATGGCAGAATTCATGTTAGGCTTCTTAAGAAAAACATTTTCCTAATTGATTTTTATAAAGGCAAGGTTCTGAGATTCTGGAGAGGAGAAGATTTAGATAGAGAGAACTAAGTGGTTTTACTTAGTAATATAAATGAATATAAAATAGTAAAAAACTTGACTCTCATGAGTGAAAAAGTTGTAGTGATGCTAACTGAGTTTTGCTCTCTCCGGTGGGCTTGGGGCAGACATCTGGGGCCCTGAGTAGAGGGGAAGAGAAAACCTGGCAAGTGGATGACCTGAGTGGAGGCAGGACCCCAGGAGATGGAGGCAAGATGGTCCAGAGTCAGGTGGTTTAAGTCAGTGGCCACTGGGAGCACGGGTGCCTGATATTAAAATTTAGGATTTTCTTTTTTTTTTTAATTTTTTAAATTTTTTTTTTTTTATTTCTAGGAGAGAGAGAGACAGCGTGAGCAGGGGAGGGTCAGAGAGAGAGAGTCACAGACTCTGAAACAGGCTCCAGGCTCTGAGCTGGCAGTCAGCACAGAGCCCGACGCGGGGCTTGAACCCACGAACTGTGAGATCATGACCTAAGCGAAAGTCTGACGCTTAACCGACTAAGCCACCCGTGCGCCCCAAAATTTAGGATTTTCTTTATAACTGTACTTCCTTTATGACATCCTCAGGTTCTGTAATTGAGCCAAGTGTCCAGATGCAGAAGAGAAGGAAGGGTGACACTTCAGTAGCACAGAAGTGGTGATGAGGTGGCTAGAAGCACATGGTTAGGGAATAGTGACATTGGTGGTGATAATGATGGTGTCAATAACAGTAGCAGTGACGCCAATACCTACACAGGAAATGCTTACATACTATGTGCCAGGCATTGTTCTAAGCATTTTACAGAAATGATCTCATTTTATCCTCATAGTGACCTTATGATGTAGGCACTCTGTTTTTCCAGCTTTACCAAGAGATTATTGACATATAACATGTAAGTTTTAGGTGTACCATGTACAATATGTGATGATTTGATATATGTATATGTCGAGAAGTGATTACCATAGTAAGATTAGTTAACACCTCTATGCCCTCACATAATTACCATTTTTTTGTGTGTATGATGATAACACTTAAGACTTACTCTCTTGACAACTTTATATCATACAGTATTGTTAATCATAGTCACCATGCTGTACGTTGCATATCCAGCTAGACACTATTATCAGCTCGATTTTACAGATGAGAAAACTGAGGTAGAGAAGATTTAAGGGTAAGTAATTTTCTCAAGGGGAAAAACCCGAGGCAGAGACCTTGAGGGGGGTGACTTCCTGCTGGCACCCAAGATAGTGTGGTAACCTGTTTGTCCTCGGTTACCTGTGGTAATCAAGTATATCCTTGGAAGGCTGGAAAATCTGGGGCCATAGTTTTCAACCCTTGTGACAGACTTTGTTCACTTCTCTGTGTTTCCACATCTTGGCTCTGGGCCACGTCAGTAGACTTGGTAGCCTCTGAGACAGGGTCTCACAGGACGATGGGGTTTAAATTCCTGGTCCGGTGCCAGCTACTGCCAGTTGGCTGGGAGAGAAGAGTTGGTCTCGTTCAGGAGCTGACTCTCCAGCTCAGACACTCAGGCAAGTCACTTTCAACTTGTTCCAGTTTTCAGGGCAAGACGGAGAATAGGATTTATGTGTTCCCAATCTGGTTGGGTCATATAGTTTGTGATTTCATCCGACACCTGACATCTAGGTGACATCTAGGGGATGGAGGAGCCATCTCTTCCTGGCACCCTCCTGCCCACTCTGACCCCAGAGAGCCAGCAGAGTCTTAGGACCAACTTTAGGTGAGTTCAGTGCTCTGGTGGTTGCAAAATGTGGCATGATGGGATCTGCTCCTATAGCTGGAATCCAAAATTTCAACTAGCATTTCAGAAATTTTGAATCCTCCTGATTTTTCTAGAGGAAATGTCCAAGCAAAAGAATAAATAGTACATTATTCAAGTATTTCAACTTGGCTGTACAAGTAAGTTTTCTCTCAGTGTCGATACCTTTTCTGATAAGTTCAAATTTTCTATTGCTTTCTATGTAAAAAGACAATGAAGTAACCCACTTGATTTTTGGTAATGATCCTAATTTCATCTTTCTCTTTTCTGAATTTTGATTAAACTTCCAAAATCCTCTCTTATTCTAGGTATTTGGGTCTGAATTGAGAAAAAATGCAAATAATAAAGACAACTTACATTTTTTCTTTAGAGCTTTATAGTGTCCACAGTCTGTTCATTTACTTTCTTATCTGACTTCTCAACAGCCTTCAGATAGAGTATTGTCATCACTATTTTATTTTACAAATGAAGAAGCTGAGGCTCAATGTGGCTTAATGTGGCTGAATGGAGGAGCTGAGACCTCCATGGTTTGATGGCCGTTTCAGACTCTTAGAATCCAGTAGCAGTTAAGAACATGCAATCAGATCCAGACCTAGAATGTCTCAATCTCATGCCGTGAGTCTCCCACCCATTTAGAATTGTGATGAAAATTTTTAATATAATCTGTCAAATTGGCTTACACACAACTGCAGTGCTCATTCCAACAAGTGCCCTCCTCAATGTCCATCACCCATTTTCCCCTTTCCCGATAAATTTTTTATATGATTTCTTCACCTGTCTTTTCCCAACCCTATTTATTTCATAAGACTATAAGACTGATAACATGGGGTATTATCAAGCTCTTTCCTAAAAAGACTCAGCTCCTTTTCAATAAAAAATATATTTTCAGCCACCCCTTATCTGTGAGGATCAATGGGTTTACCCGGCAGTTGCACGGCACCTTCTTTTGAGATTCTGCAGCATTCTGCAGAAGTAACTCTTTTGATTTCATTTGACTTTCTCTGCTTAGAAATCTCACAGTTATGGTTGGGGACTGGAAGCATCAGCACTGGCCAGTGCATTGAAATTTACAAGCCCTAATCAACGATTTGGAGATCAGGGCTAGAGCCTAGATATACTGAAGGGCATTGCCACACTTGAAATACAGGGGATCCAAGGTCAGGAGGGCTGGGCTGGGGTGGGGAAAGTAGTGGAGCAGAGGGATATCAGTGGTGGAGCAGGATGGGCAGACGGTGGGGAGGCCTGAGTGCTACCAGCACAGGGCTATGAGGTGCTGGCGACAAGGTTCCCCGGTGAATGTTAAGCTTATCTGTGCCGTGTGAGCCTGACAGTGTGGGGTGTGAGGGAACTGCAGGTACCATTGTGGGAACTTAGGGTGGTTCCATTTGCTAATAGGCTCAGCCAGTTACAGCTGATAGCACCG
This sequence comes from Crocuta crocuta, assembly GCF_008692635.1. Lineage (NCBI taxonomy): Eukaryota > Metazoa > Chordata > Mammalia > Carnivora > Hyaenidae > Crocuta > Crocuta crocuta. The sequence goes on along the minus strand of NW_027530521.1, from coordinate 133,454 downwards.
TTCCTCACCTCCAGCTCTCGTCATCTGACAGGGGAGAAGACTATGGCTCAGGAAGATGATGTGAACTTCCAAAATCTCAGTTACGTCATGGAAGAGTCGGCACTAGGACCCAGACTTCTTGACTCTTGTTGGGCTACTTAGGAAAGAAAGAAGCTAGAAACTCTCAGGCAGTTTGACTAACATTCATAGAATGGTGCAATGGACAGTATGCAAGTTTGATGTCAGACGTGGCTGTGGTCAACTTCTATTCTATCACCTACAGCCCTAGGATAGTGTGTAGGAGAAAAAAAATTCATTGATATTTAATTTTATCTTCTGACATTCTGTCCTACCACTTACAGCCCTGGGATAGTATGTAGAAGAAAATTCAATGATATTTAATTTATCACCTGAGAAGATATTTTTCTGTCTCATGTAATGATGAAACAGCATGGGACATAGTAAAGCACTGAAGTTATATATACAAAGGGACCAATTATATGGATATACAATTTCCTCTACCAGTTCCAACAACTTCTTTGACAAGAACCCTCAACAGCTGGCATCTAAGAGACTGAGATTGAGAAACACTGATCATCCATAAGTGACTTCTCAGTTCCATTTAACAACTTCTGAAAGGGAGAAGTATACTGGGTAGTAAAACATAGGAGGTTGTTCAACATTAGCAGTGGTCAAACTAATATAAATTTTTAAAAGTGAGATGAAATTTAGCAAAAAATAAATCCTGATATCCATTACTGGCTAGGGTAAAAGTGGTAACCTACATTTTGGTGTTAGTTATGTAAATTGGGGACTTTTTGGTGAGAGATATCCAAAGTCTTTATAATATCTATACCTCTCTGTTTAGTATGTACATCTGAGAAATTATCCTAGGGGCCTAGAAATGATGTAATGCATGATGAAGCTTTCTGTGGTATTAGAAAAAAAAAATGGACTTATTATTAGATACATCTACTTGAACAGAATAATAGTCAATCATTAAAAACAGTGCTTTATAATGATATGGGAAATATTTAAGTTATTCAATCAGGATAATATATTAAACATATGGTGTGATTTCAAAGATATCAATGAAAAGTGAACAAAATCTGTAGATGGAAGGAAGAATAAAAGAAAAATAGAAAGTTGGTAAGTTTTTCTTTTTGGATGGTAGTACTCAGTAATTTTTTCTCCTCTAAATATTTTCTAAACTGTGTCTCATCACCATAGGTTATGTTTGCAATTACTTTCCCCTCCTTTTCCTAAAATGATCTGCTGATACCAAGCCTAGACAAAAATTTGGAGCTAGCAACTTTGTCTTTCCTTCTGTTTCTTTTGTCCACTCCATGAGTGAGTAATCTGGGTTCTGAAGAGCACACGATGAGAGAGGGACAGACTGGGGAGTTAGACGACATGGGATTTGTGTTCAGTCTCCCACAACCTAACTTCTGTGAGTTGGGTTTGCTCTTTAATACCTCTAGATCAAAATGTTGGCATCTGAAAGCCAAAAATGTTTGTACCAGTTTATCATACAAAAACACCCAATCCTTAATGGCTTTTTAGCAAAAAAAAAAAAAAAAAAGTACTCTATAGTCCATAAATGGATAAAATCCTTATTTGGCTTTTGAACTCAGGTCACTTAGGATTGGGGGAAGTTTCCAAATCAGAGAAGACATTATTAAACATTTTTTTCCCCTGCAGGAACTTTCTTTAACTTTATCCAGGAATTCAATATATGCATCATTCAAAGCAGTGGAAGGAGGACCAGATGATGCAGAAGGATGGACCAGATGACATGTTATAAGAATACTATTGGCTCTATTAAGTTACCATGTTAGAATGTAATTAACTCTGATAAGAAGCTATCAATCTCTTTAGAGCCAGGTATTGTAAGTTTCCTATACTATTTGAGGTGTTTTTTTTTTTTTTATTCATTCAGCGCATAGTCATTGACAACTGTTCTAGGTCTGGCAATAATGATATTAAACCCAAAGAATCTTCTTTCAAGATACTCTAAGTGTAGGGTGGGAATACAATACAATACAATGTAGTGGAGGGAGACCAATACAATATAGTGTGTGCAGAGAGCTAGGATAGAGATGCAATCTGGGTGCTGTAGGAATACAGTGAAAGCCCTGATAGTCTAGCCTGGGTTGGGGGAAGAGACCATCTTCCTTGTGGAGATAATATCTGAGCCTATTTTTGGAGGATGTATGGGACTAAGCCAGTGGGATTAGGAAAGACTGGAGGAATAGCATGTGGATGACAATGAGGTGTTAGTGACTATGACTTGATCAGAGAATTTAGAATAGTTTCATATGGATAAAGCACATGGTAGTGGACAAGGATGGATAACATGATAGGTTAATAAGATCCAGGGACTTGTAATGAGACTAAAATGCTTAGATTTTATCCTAGAGGTAAAGAGGAGCCTTTGGAGGATATGATTGAATGAATGGATTTTGTATACAATACTGGATGCAGTGTTGATTGAGCAGGTGTCGTGAGATGATTGGGCAGGAGAGAGATGATGTTGCTGGAGCAACCACCAGATTGTTTTGCGAATTGATCTCAGGCTAGTGCTGAGAACTGTGGTTGGGGCATGGTAGGTGCTCAAAATGTTTTTGGAATAAATAAATGGATGGATGGATGAAAGTTAAGGTGTCACAGACTCTGAGTCTGGAGTTCTCTCTTGCCCAACAAGAGAGCACACACAGAATTAATTGCAAGAGAGGCTAATGTCCGGAGGAGACCCGAGCCCCAATAAGTGTCCTTGCTCTGTTTTTATTAGTATCAGAAGGCTTACAAGCATGATGGACATACAGAAAGAGACAATGAATCCATGAACATTAACTCATGTGTGTGAGAGAAAGGAGGTTTCGAAGATATCTGGTGTCAGGGTTGTGGGTCAGTACAAAACAAAATCCCAGCACTGGGCAGATGGCTGTTTAACTCGGGCACCAGGCACTACCTATGTTTATCTTATCTTGCCTAGGGGATAAGACAGAAGAGCATGCTATCTCAGGGTCAGCAAGGCACCTTTCTTTTGCTAACTAGCTCCACTCTCCTGCTGTGGTCTGTAGCCCTGTTTACCTGTTTACCTATACTGCTCCTTCCCTCCTTTAAAGCACCTTTCTGCTTTTGTACTATGTTGGGGGCACTTCTGCCCTGTTTACCTAATCTTGGATGCTTTCATCCTAAAACTTGTTAACCCATTGGTGTGAGCTCAGGAAATTCCTAAACTTATTCCCTACATTAAGGAATAAGACTTGATAAGGTGTGGTGACTAATTTTGCATTTATGAGGTAGACTAGTAAAGGAAGAAGTCAAGGATGCTTGACTTCCATGTTTGTGGTGGGTGGTGGAAGAAATACAGAAGGACGATCAAGAATTGAGTTGGGCTTGAGATGAGGAAATCAGTTTTTGAGGAGCTGTCCATGTGCATTGAGAAGTACAAATGGGAGTTGAAAGAGTAGCTCTGAAAAAGCAACTGTAAAAAAAAAAATTAGAGAAATTATTATCCCACAAGTGGTTATTTTTAGTGAACTAAAATTAATATAATAATTTTTATTACAAAAAAATTCCATGAATATATTTTCAAAACAGAATTCATTCTTATTGGTTAAAATGCAAGAGAGGTAATATTTTGGGAGTTGTTTATTGTATCTGCTATTTAACTTTGTACTCTGTCAAAACTATTAACTAGAAAATGATTTGCATCATTAGCAGGTTCTTTCTTTGGGATTCAGGGTTTGGGATAATGCTATTCCACAAACACTGATTTCCCCCAACTTAAAAAAAATGTCTTGAAAGTGGTAGTAATAAGTTTTTCTTGGTAAATCTCTTCTCACCCAAGTCCTTGCTGTAGCTCATGGATTCATGGATAGTCCACGAAACATCACGGAATTTTTCATGCTGGGACTCTCGCAAAACTCCGACGTACAGAGAGTTTTATTTGTGTTCTTTCTGATTGTCTACCTTGTCTCTGTTGGGGGAAACCTACTTATCATGATCACCGTTATCTTCAGTCCCACCTTGGACTCTCCTATGTACTTTTTCCTTTCATGTTTGTCCTTTATTGATACTTGCTATTCCTCGTGTATGACCCCCAAGCTCATTGCGGACTCCTTGTATGAGGGGAGAGCCATCTCTTTTGAAGGATGTCTGATTCAATTCTTTGTTGCCCATTTATTGGGAGGAACTGAAATCATCCTGCTCACGGTCATGGCCTATGACCGCTACGTGGCCATCTGCAAGCCCCTGCACTACACGACCATCATGACCAGGCATCTCTGTGCCCTGCTGGTGGGGGTGGCTTGGCTCGGGGGCTTCCTGCATTCACTGGTCCAGCTCCTCCTGGTCTTTCAGCTGCCCTTCTGTGGGCCTAATGTGATTAATCACTTTGTCTGTGACCTGTACCCCTTGCTGGAACTCGCCTGCACCAACACATACGTCATTGGTGTGCTGGTGGTGGCCAACAGCGGTGTGATCTGCCTGCTGAACTTCCTCATGCTGGCTGCCTCCTACGTTGTCATCCTGTGCTCCTTGAGGCACCATGGCGCCGAGGGGAGACGCAAAGCCCTCTCCACCTGTGGGGCCCACTTCACTGTAGTTGCCCTGTTCTTTGTGCCTTGTATATTTATTTACATGCGGCCATCATCTACTTTGTCCATAGATAAAATAGTGGCTGTGTTTTATTGTATTTTGACACCCATGTTCAATCCCCTGATTTATACACTGAGAAATGCAGAGGTGAAAAATGCCATGAAAAATCTATGGAAAAAATGAGCAATTGTGGATAGAGGATACAGGTACAGTAAGGAAAGAAATAACTAGTCATTCTCAGCAAAAATTCATATTTTCATGACAAGAGCTGAGAGACTATTAAAAAATTTCAGAGTAAAATGGATTTGAATGTTTGAAATTATATCTAATCTAACCATGTCCTATGACTCTGGCCAGACAAGTTATTACACACAACTTCAATTTCTTTTTAACAGTTTACACTGCATTGCAGGACATGCAAACACCATCTCTCCCTCACCTTGGTCTGAAATGGAGGCTTCATCAGCCTGGGGTACTAAGAGTCTGTGATGAGTAGAACCTCCTGTTGAAATATTCCTAACCTGGTCCTCCAACTCTGCACATGAGAATGTTGACCAGAATAGTTACTGATGGTTCACCTACACCTGATTCTATCAACAATTTGTTTTGAAATTTTACTGAAATATAGTTTAATGTGATTTTATTCCATTTAAAAACATTCTGCCATTTTTTTTAAATGTTTTATTTATTTCTAGAGGAGAGAGGAGACAGCGTGAGCAGGGGAGGGCCAGAGAGAGAGGGAGTCACAGACTGAAACAGGCTCCAGCCTCTGAGCTGGCAGTCAGCACAGAGCCCGACGCGGGGCTCGAACCCACGAACCGCGAGATCATGACCTAAGCGAAAGTCGGACGCTTAACCGACTAAGCCACCCAGGCGCCCCTCTGCCATTTTAAAATATATTTATTTTGAGAGAGAGAAAGATAGAGTGTGAGTGGGGGAGGGGCAGAGAGAGAGGGGAGACAGAGGATCCCAAGCAGGTTCTGTGCTCAAACCCAGGAGCTCTGTGATCATGACCTGAGCTGAAATCAAGATGCTTCACTGAGCCATCCATGTGCCCCCTCCCATTTTGATAAACTTACAAAATTGCCACTTATTTTCCTTCTGTTAGTCCACTGTATAAATATACCAACATTTTAAAAATACATTGTTAATTATGGACATTTAAGTTGTTAACAGTTTTATGCTGTTAACAAATAGCTCTATTAACCTTCTTGGTGATGTATCTTCCAGCACACTGCTACATAACTTTCTCTTAGGTTTATACCTAGGAATAGGGATTCTGGGTCATAAGTTATGTGTATATTTATGCATATCCAGTGTATACTTTGGAAAATTGTTATACATGTCTGCCAGTAGCATATGAGAGGTACCGTTCCTCCATATTGACAACACACACTCCATATTGACTGTCCTTTTAATTTTAGGTATGTAGGGAGAACATTGCAGTGGTATTTTATTGTGGTTCTTTTTTTTATTTTTTTAATAGTTTATTTATTTTTGAGACAGAGAGAGACAGAGCATGAGTGGAGGAGGGCAGAGAGAGAGGAAGACACAGAATCTGAAACAGGCTCCAGGCTCTGAGTTGTCAGCACAGAGCCTGATGTGGGGCTCGAACCCATGATCCATGAGATCTGACCTGAGCCGAAGTCGGACGCTTAATCAACTGAGCCACCCAGGCGCCCCTGTGGTTCTATATCCTATTTCTCAGATGATACAAGAGGGGAACCCTACTCCCTAAGATGTTTACTGGCCATTGGATACTTCTTTGTGGAAGTACTCTTCCAGTCTCATGTGACTGTTTTTATCTTATTGATTTGTAAGAGTTCTTTATATTTTCTACATCAGTCCTAGTTCTCTAAGAATCAGAAGCTAAGACAGAGTTGAAGTGCAAGAGATTTACTGGGTGAAACCCTGCTGAGGGAAGGTGGGAGGGGCCATCCAGAATTATACAGCTCCTGCTGCTGTGAAGGAGAGCAGAGGAAAGGAAGGAAAGAACCTCATGGACTCCGATGTAGTTCTGGAAAACAAGACCCATGGAGTTGTTGACCTAAAGCAGGACTAGAGACTGGGAGCGGGGGAAGGGAGTTTTGAAAAAGTGAAGTGAAGGTTTTATTTTTATTAAAATTCTTTAAAGTTTATTTTTGAGAGAGACAGTGCATGAGTTAGGGAAGGGGAGAGAGAGAAGGAGACACAGAATTCAAAGCAGGCTCCAGGCTCAGAGCTGTAAGCACAGAGGCGGGGCGGGGCACAAACCCATGAACCGTGAGATCATGACCTAAGTGGAAGTCCGACACTTAACTGACTGAGCCACCCAGACACCCCTTTATTTATTTATTTTATTTACTTATAATAATTTACATTTATTTATTTTGAGAGAGAGAGAGAGAGTGTGTGTGTGTGTGTGTGCATGCATGCCCTCCCCACCCCCCCCTCCCCACACCTGTGCATGAGCAGGGGGAGAGGGAGAGAGAGAATCCCAAGCAGCCTCCACACTATCAGGATTGAGCTCGTTGCATGGCTTGAACTCATGAACTGTGAGATCATGACCTGAGCTGAGATCAAGAGTCAGATACTTAACTGAGTGAGCCACCCAGGTGCCCCAAAAGTGAAGGTTTTAAATGGTCCTTGAGGAAAACTGGGAAAATGTGTTCATGAGCCTTTCAAAGGTGGTGACATGGATTTATAGTGGACTAAATTCTCCCTGTTTTGTGACCCTTGATAGAAGCTTTCGGGAAACTGGTTGAGGGACGGCTTAGAATAGGATTCATTCAGTCCTGGGCAATGCTGACTTCATGCCGAGCCTGCAAGAGTGCTGGGCGGGTACAAGGTTACAGATGTTATGGAGGAAACTTTGCCGCATACATCAGTAAGTATCCTACACGTTCACCTCTGTCAGTATGTATCAGCATTAAAAATATATAAGATGAACCCCACAGTTCCATTTATTAGATTTTGATTTGGTGCTTCTGTTTGTTTACGCCCCTGCTTGGTTTTGGAGGTGGCTACTGCTCCATGTAGAATCTAAGCTCCACGCTGTCGAATACGGTGTCTGTCTCTCTCCCCATGGATTCCTGACAGTTAGCAAAGTACTATCTTTAACCAGGTGGGCCCGGTAAAACATCCTTATTGAATGATTGAAATGGTGGATGTACAATTCTGATTCATGTCATTTTGATCTTTCGGCACACCTTGGCACACCACATAGGAGAGGCATGGATAAAGGACAGTGATACTCTTCTCTCAGCTTTAAGGGAGGAGATGAAAGGCCTCCCCCTCTGAGCAAGAAGATGCTCAATAAAAACTGTTCATTTCTGTTGATGTTGTTCAGTCAATGATTTCTTTAAAGATGCTGACCCTCCAGTGTCCGTTCCTAAAATATCCTAACTCCCCTTTCTTCCTGACAATTTATAGTTTCCCTCTTGAGACACTAGAAGGATACTGGGCACTTGTAAGAGGCAAAATAGAAGTCACTTCCTTGTGAGACCAAAATTGTAGTCAGGGGACTAATTAAATGATGGCATCAATGTTGTTGTGACCTGTGAATGAGGCTCAAACTCCAGTGGAGGTCCTGTGAGGGAGATTTAGCCTCCCGTAGAGAAGCAGAGAGCACAGTCCCTGTGCTGTCACTCCCGGTCCCCTTATAGAAACTCTGTCCAGTGGAAGGAGAAAGCTTCTCTTGGAGATTCTGCTGGTGACTGTCCTTAGCAGAAAGCAGAGCTAATAAACCAGCTCCTCTTTCCGAAGAAGGCAGACCATGGAAAGCCATGGTTGAATTGGAAAGGGCATAGACGGGGTGATGTGTGACCTGGGTTCCAGCCACACCTCTGTCATGGGTCACCCATGTGACCTTGGCTCTGTGCATCTAATCTCTCTGAGTCTGAAATTCACCATCTTTAAAATAGACCGTTGGAAACAATGATTTTAAATGCCATCAGGTTGTTCAGGGAAATGGATGACAGAACAAATTCCCAGCTGCTTGTAAATGGATGGCCATCTTTTGTCTTTTCAGTTTGTACTATTCTAAGAAACCTTCAGGGGCATCTGGGTGGCTCAGTTGGTTGAGCGTCTGATTTTGGTTCAAGTCATGACCTCACAGCTTGTGAGTTCAAGCCCCAAATCCAGCTCTCTGCTGTCATCTCAGAGCCTGCCTCAGATCCTCAGCCCTTCCCCATCCCCTCTCTCAAAAATACATAAACATTAAGTAAAAAGAAACTGTCAGTTTAGATGATTTTTCGTAATTGACAGCACCTGCCTCATCTGTGCTTTGCCTCAATGGATGAAACCATTCTAATCTCATCCAGAAGTTTAATCACATGAAACAGCGAAATTTGGGAGATATGTTGGAGCTGGTCTGGATGATCCTTTAAGAACTCTTCCAGATCCACCTTTCCATGATATTAGGTGGTAAATACAAAGCACAGCACAACACCTGGAGACCTGTTGTCCTCAGATCCAGTCAATGTAAGTTTCTGTAATCTTTTTTTAAAACTAAAGAAAAATGCAACTCAAAACTTGTGGAATAATTAAACAGGAGACTTAGTTTTTCTGGCTGGCTTTTAAAAAATAATTTTTGGGCCGCGTGGGTGGCTCAGTTGGTTAAGCATCCAACTTTGGCTCAGGTCATGATCTCACGGTTGGTGGGTTCGAGCCCCATGTCGGGCTCTGTGCTGACAGCTAGCTCAGAGCCTAGAGCCTGCTGCAGATTCTGTATCTCCCTCTCTCTCTCTCTCTGACCCTCCCCTGCTCTCTCTCTCTCTCTTTCTCTCTCTTTCTCTCTCTCAGAAATAAATAAAACATTAAAAATTAAAAAAAAAATTTTTGTATTTCCACAAGACACAGAGATGAATCAGCCTTACATTTTTATTTTTGGGCTAAATCCTGTGCTATTCACATAGATTTGAATTTTCTCTATTGTGTTCTGTATGAAGATCAGCATTAGATCATTTAAAAAATGTTTATAATATTATAGTTTTGAATATAATTAGTTATATTCAATATAACCAATTTCGTTTTGAATATATCCACTTAGGTCCTTGGTTCTTTAAGCCACATAAAGAGTTTGTTGTCCATGGTGTCAATGATGGTGATTCTAGAGATGCCACTTATTGAATGTGTATCACATCCAGGCTTTGTACAAACACCTGGCATGCCCCGTTATCATTTACTGCGCTCTGCAACCTCAAGGTTTAGCAGTTCTTTTATTTTCATTTTATATATAAGAACATTCAGGCTTTGAGAAGTTGTTCACCGACACCCCTGTCTGTGCTCTTGACCATCATGTTTTACTCTGAAAAGGTCCCCATCGGACTTGTCACTCACAGAAGCAACTTTTGCCTTTTTGCACTAAAACTGAAAGAGAAAAAAAGGAGGGCAACTTCCTGATCAATAGAGGAGTCTTCTCCCCAGTATTTCTTATATCTGGGTGTCTCTTCCTCTGACACTTAAACATTCTCCCTTAATTCTTATCATACTGAACATCAGATCTCCAGCAAGTTGGATAATTTAGCTATTGTAAGGAGGCCTATGTTTCCAGGAAAGTAATAGGTGGCTAGTGGGTAGGTTTAGTGTCAGTTTTTTGCTTAAAATTTTAAAAAAATATTTATTGATTTTCTAGAGAGAGAGAGCTAGAGAGAGTGAGTGAGAGCGTGAGTAGGGGGTGACACAGGGTGAGGGGAGGGACAGAGGGAGAGAGGGAGACAGAATCCAAAGCAGGCTCCAGGCTCTGAGCTGTCAGCATAGATCCCAATGTGGGGCTCAAGCCCATGAACTGCAAGACCATTACCTAAGCCAAAGTCAGACAATTAACTGACTGAGCCACCCAGCTACCCCAGGGTTTTGTTTAAAACCAGGAAAGGCACAGGCATTTTCTTACTATCACTAGGAGAAGAAATGGGTGAGTAGGAATATTCTGCCAGATGAATTTATAGCTGGTTAAGAGGGAGCATCTGCTCTCCCTGCCTCTGGAGCTTCCTTTAATGAAAAGGTAGATACTCATCATTTAATAGAATCTTCCACGGATGCTCACCAAACTTTTACTTTGAGTCCTTCCTACAGATGCAGAAAGACTAGTAACTTTTAACTAGAAGGATTTCACTGAGCCCAGAAAAAGCAAAACCAGAAGCATATAAAATGTGTAAAGCAAGGGGGCAAGAGTAACTTAAGTTTGGCTTCCTGGATGTGATGCTGCCCACAACATGGGTTCTCAGTGGGAAGGAGTGAGCAGGGGGAGAACCAGAAAGTTGGGGAGGTCTTCAGTTGCAGACCTCAGCTTCTCTCAGATTTGCTTCAATCAGCTTCTCTCAGATTTGCATCTGTTCATTTTAATTCAGTTTGTTACCATCAAAACTGCTGACTGAAAGTAGCAAATCTTGTTGAAAAGTTTAAGAAGACTGAGTTCAAAGGATATGGACTATACATGTAGAGATTTCCGGAGATCCTAAATATTCATGGTTTCCTCAGGTGCCATTGCATCTATGTGGAATCATCCTGAAAATTGTCAGAGATGTACTCTAGTTGCATTAGAAAATCAAGGTCTGCCACATGTTCGGTTTCAGCAGCAACAAAACTAATTAATATTTAGTTTGTTTTCACGTAAGAAGTTAGACATCTACTGCCCAATGATGCGAAAGTCAACAATAGATATACATTCACACTTTGAGGTTAACAAAGTGAATTGGTACAAAATATTGGAACGGAAAGTGTTAAGAGGGTCAAAAGGGAGTGAGTGTGTCTAAAGAAAATATTGTAGCACCGTCCCCACCCTGCAATTAGTTCTGTTACAATTATCTTTCTCTCTTGACCTAGACAATACTGAATCTGCATCCTCACTGTCCTTGGACTCTATGGAAATGCCACACAATATCACAGTTTTTCATGCTGGGACTCTCACAGAAGCCAGAGATACAGAGAGTCCTCTTTGTGTTTTTTTTGATCATCTATGTGGTTACCATGTGTGTCAATGTCCTCATTGTGGTCACCATTACTTCCAATCCCACCCTGGCTTCCCCCATGTATTTTTTCTTGGCCAATTTGTCCTTCATTGATACCTGCTATTCTTCCTCTATGGCCCCTAAACTCATTGCGGACTCCTTGTGCGAGGGGAGTCATCTCTTTTGAGGGTTGCATGGCTCAGCTCTTTGGAGCCCATTTCTTGGGAGGTGTTGAGATTATTCTGCTCACGGTCATGGCCTATGACCGCTACGTGGCCATCTGCAAGCCCCTGCACTACACGACCATCATGACCAGGCATCTCTGTGCCCTGCTGGTGGGGGTGGCTTGGCTCGGGGGCTTCCTGCATTCACTGGTCCAGCTCCTCCTGGTCTTTCAGCTGCCCTTCTGTGGGCCTAATGTGATTAATCACTTTGTCTGTGACCTGTACCCCTTGCTGGAACTCGCCTGCACCAACACATACGTCATTGGTGTGCTGGTGGTGGCCAACAGCGGTGTGATCTGCCTGCTGAACTTCCTCATGCTGGCTGCCTCCTACGTTGTCATCCTGTGCTCCTTGAGGCACCATGGCGCCGAGGGGAGACGCAAAGCCCTCTCGACCTGTGGGGCCCACTTCACTGTAGTTGCCCTGTTCTTTGTGCCGTGTATATTTACTTATATGCGGCTGTCGTCTACTTTGTCCATAGACAAAAACATGGCAGTATTTTACGGCATTCTGACACCTATGTTGAATCCACTCATTTACACCCTGAGAAATGAAGAGGTAAAAAATGCTATGAGGAAGCTCTTCATTCAGTAAAAAAGAACAGGTATATAATGGGTGGTAAAGCACGAAGTAGAAATGACTTTATTTCTGTAAGCATAACAAAGCAAAACTTGTTTTTACTACTGAATATCACCTTATTTCATTATGTCTGTCTGTTCATCTTCATAGACTTTTATGGTTTAGTCTTTATCTTGAATTGTGTAATTTGGTTATAAAACAACGGTATGAGACAGATGTGGCATGAATCATTATTATCCCTGATTTAGAAATGAGGAAACTTTGTCTCCCGATGTGGCTGATTAATCAAGGTTATCTGGCTGTGAAGAACCTAAGCCAACACTCAAAATCAGTTGTTTTTAGGGGTGCCTGGGTGGCTCAGTTGGGTAAGCGTCCAACTTGGGCTCAGGTCATGATCTCACGGTTTGTGGATTCAGGCTCTGTGTCAGGCTCTGTGCTGACAGCTAGCTCAGAGCCTGAGGCCTGTCTTCGGATTCTGTGATTCTCTCCCTCTGTGACCCTCCTCTGCTCACGCTGTCTCTATCTCTCTCTCAAAAATAAATAAAACATTAAAAAAAGTTTTAAAAAAATCAGTTGTTTTTGGTCCATCATTCAGATCTTTCACTAGCAATCCATGTTTTCGCATTCCAGGCTATGTGATAATGGACTTGCAGAAATGTGAGGCAAAATGCAACTTAAGGCAAACAACTTCTTGCTTTGCTGTGTGTAGCAGTCTGTGTGCATCTAGCTTCTCTTCCTTCTCATCACTTTACGAGTGATAGCATAGCTACTGTTCTAGAAGACCTTGGATCTGGAGACAAATCAACCTGAATTTCTGTCCTATTTCCCACACTTACTCATGGCATGACCTTGAGTAAGTAACTAAACATCTATCAGCCTCTGATGCCTGCCTTTAAAATAAAGATACAGATAATAGTGTGAGAATTAAAGTGTTACTGTGAGAATTAAATTTAAAAATCTATGTCAAGTTCAGAATACAGTTTCTGGAATGTAGACCCACAACAGATTTTATTTTATATGTGTTCCTCAACCTTTTCCTAATCTTCCATACAGAGGCTGCCTTCCTTCCTTTTTCTATCTCTACTGGGGGTGAAAAAAAATGCTGTGCTTAGAGTAGATGGCTTAGTTTTGGCCAGTGATTATTTTTGCCAGCTCCTTGTTTCGGATTCCAAGGGATGCTGGGGTTCTGAAATCTGAAATGTGCATCCGTGTTTGCTCTGTTCTTTTCCTGGCTTTATGAACTCTGATGAGATCCTTTCTCAGGCTTCGTTCTTTAAGAGTGTAGGCTCTCATGATTTCTAAAAAACTTTTCTTTTGTTTCACAATCTGTAAAGCACCATGTTGCAACATCTCCACTTTTTATACTTGCAACAAAAAACAAACTAGAAGTTAATATGAAAAACAGTTTGTCTACTACAAGTATTCACAATTAGTTACCAAGGACCAATATTCAGGAGCTCAGTAGGAAATAGTTATTGCTTTACCCCCAAACCTCTATGCCTCACAAAAATAACAGTTGCTAAGTTCTAAAGAAAAATAAATATTGTCTTCTTTCATTTTGTCACATTCTGATAGTCTCGTTAAAAAACTAGGTATAATGAGACCTTGGATTCTATACCATTCATTTCTGCTGTTAGATAATAAAAGTATGATTGAGCCAGTATTCCAATCAGCTACTAAGTATGAAACCATGGTGAGGCTCACTAAAAACAGCCTATATTTTCTCCAATTTGCCACAATTTTATCTCAGGAGACTTTCTAGAAAAGCATACTTTAGTTGAAATTTGATAAGCACCTTTTCGTACAGTTAAAATACCAACTAGCATAATGGACTGATCCAAGTGCTCCCCATCTTTTTTTAGTCCCTTGTTTTTTATTGCCTGAATCATGATTAACTATGGTCCAACCAACTTACAAACGCTGCTTATTTTTGAAAAAAATTTCAACTTGCTAGAATAAATATGTGAGTAAATATCACCAGAAATTTTCTATATGATTTCAAAAGTATTAATAATCTTGTTGACATTACTAAATTTGCTGAAGTTTTCTATATGACTCCAAAATTATTACTAATCTTGACTCCATTTTGGAGTCTATGGTACAACATCTTTCTCCCCAAATACATATTTATTTTAAAATTCAGAATGTAGGAAAACAAAGGTGGGTACTACACACACACACACACACACACACACACATGTGTGCACGTGTAAATCCACCTATAAGACATTACCCAGAGAGAGTTGCCATTAGTGTTTTGATAGATATCCTGGTTGTCATCTTTTCCTATTTTCCCATCTCCTCCTCCATCTCCTCCCTCCATTTCTTCTATTAACTTGGGTAAGCCTCTGCCATCCTAAAAGGTACTCCCTGGAGCTAAATTATTTCTCTGTTCCACTTACAAGGCATCTTAAACTTTTCTGATCCTTGGTTTCCATGTCCAAAAATAAGCATTTTAATCCTCAGTGTATGTCTGTGAAAGGACAATGTGCACCAAGAGCACAGCATCTGACAGGTTGATAGGCGTCTAATAAATGTTGGTGCCCCTCCAGTGGGCAGCAGAAGAAGAAAGGCTGGAACTAGTATAAGCTTCCAAATTTTTTAGTACTGTTGAAAATATCCATGTGGAGTCAAAACAGAAGAACTGCATTTGAGATTTATATTCCACAACTTATTGTTACTACTGGGAAGCTACTTTAAAAAGTACTATTTTGGGGGTCCTTGGGTGGCTCAGTTGGTTGAGCGTTCACTCTTGATTAAAGCTCAGGTCATGGTCTCACGGGTTGTGAGTTCAAGCTCCACATCCGGTTCTGCACTGACAGTATGGATCCTGCTTGGGATTCTCTTTCACCCTCTCTCTCTCTCCCCTCCCCTGCTCTTGCATGCTTTCTCTCTCTCAAAATAAAATAAAAATAACAATCATAATAAAAAGTAAGAAGAAACAGATAAAATTAATTTTAAAAATAGTTTTTCACATCTTGAACTTTCTTCTCTCAGTGAAGTTTTTCTTTTTCTTTTTTGATGGATGACAGCGGGATGAGTTTGATTTTGACATTTGATATGAGTTTGATATATGAGTTTGATATTCAGATCAAACATATTTGCTATTTGTTATTCATTAGAGGAAAGTACTACTATATAAGCCACAGGCCACTCCTTTATGTACAAACTGTTGAAGATGGGGGAGAAAATAATTGCAAGGAAATTCCTGTTATGTGGGAATCAAAACATTCATGCAGTTACAAATTATTGACCGGTCACTAGCTGGTTCTTTGTGCACTCGTACATTTTCAGCCTGTCCTGTCTATGAAGGCAAGTCCACCTTCCAATGAGTTCAAACCATGGTGACCATGGCTTCAAGAAGAAAATTCCAAAGATGAGAAGAAAAATTTTAGTTTGTTGTCTGGATATATTAAGGAGATACAAAATGGGTTTGGTAACACACAAAGGCTGTGGGTCAGACAGGCTTAGATTTGAATTCTTATTGAAGCAAATTTTAGCTAATTGATCTGAGCTGTATAATTAACTTCTCCAACCCATTGTTTCCTAATTCATGAAATGGGGAAATCAGTATCTTTGTGTTACTGGGCTGGAGTGGGAATTGAATAACAAAATGTGAATACACAACACTTGGACCTCATAAGCAGGCAAATGGAAAAAGCCGTCAAATTATTTATGCTAGCATTGTTTTATTGATGCTCATACCATCCTGGGGGTAGGGTCACCATTGTGTTCAAGTGATGAAATGTTTTAAACAGAGGTAAGTTCCACAGTTTGAGGACTAAAATAATGAAAGAAAGAAAGAGTGGCAGACATTTACTGCCTCCACAACATATAAAATGAG
Source organism: Crocuta crocuta (assembly GCF_008692635.1). Lineage (NCBI taxonomy): Eukaryota > Metazoa > Chordata > Mammalia > Carnivora > Hyaenidae > Crocuta > Crocuta crocuta. The sequence continues at coordinate 117,294 of NW_027530521.1, read as the reverse complement.
TCCTTAGGTCAGGATGTTATTCACAGAAGGTGCTCAACAAACATAAGCTGTCATCACCATCATCTCTTGAGCATCATCCTTATTTTTACCTTATCCTGTTCCATTCCCATCTTTCTTGGGAACGACAGCTAGATCTTTAAAAGAGAAGTTTGACGTTTTAAACATATCTGTTGCTGGCACATATTTGCAAGATGGTCACTCACAGCATCACATCACTCACACTACAGCAAAACATCTTTTTTTCTAGAATTTACTATTGAAGAATAATGGAAATACAGGGTTATATTAGTTTCAGGTGTTCAACAGTGATTCAGCACTTCTGTACATTACTCAGTGCTCACCACAGTAAGCGTGATGGGGACCATCTGTCACCATACAGCAGTATTGCAGGATTATTGAATATATTCCCTATGCTGTACTTTTCATCTCCTTGACTTATTTATAACTGGAAGTTTGTACCTTTTAACCCCCTTTACCTATTTCACCCTTCCCCCCACCCATCTCCCTCTGGCAACCACCACTTTGTTTTCTTACTTGAGAGTCTGCTTGTTTTGGGGTGCTTGGGTGGCTCAGTTGGTTAAGTGTCTGACTCTTGATTTGGGCTGAGGTCATGATCTCACAGTTTGTGAGTTTGAGCCCCGTGTCAAACTCTGCACTGACAGTGTGGAGCCTGCTTGGGATTCCCTGTTGCCCTCTCTCGCTCTCTGCCCCTCCCTCACTCACGCAATGCTCTCTCTCTCTCAAAAATAAATAAGAAAAAGAGTCTGCTTGTTTGTTTTGGAAAAACACTTTTAAAGGCCTGCAGGTAGAGTGAGATCTGACCTGACATAAAGTCCTGAGAACATAAGACATGTCAGCATCACAGGATAATCGAATCCCCGGTTGTGAAATCACCTTCTGAGGTCAAGTTTCTGAGCCCTTCCTCAGGAATCGCAAGCTCTGTACAGAGATAGGTCTGTTGGTCTCTGGTGCTGGGCTTTCCCTTCTCCTTTTTTCTTTCTTATTAAAATTTATTTTATTTATTTATTTATTATTTATTTATTTTACAAATAGTTTATTGTCAGGTTGGTTTCCATATAACACCCAGTGTTCATCCCCACAAGTGCCCTCCTCCACGCCCATCTCCCCCCTCCCCACACCCATCAGTCCTCAGTTTGTTCTCAGCATTCAAGAGTCTCTCATGGTTTGCCTCTCTAATAGTGGGGGAGAGGGAGAGAGGCAATCCCTTCTCTTCCTGTTTGCAGAGCACCAGAACGGAATCTATCCTTAGTGAGAGCATTTGAAATAAGTTCTGCTCAGGCACCTCATAGTCCTCCAACCAGCTCCCCCATTTGTAACTGCAGAGATGTTAAAGGCATTTTTATTCCAAAATAGGGAGTTGGTGGTGGGCTAGCTTTTAGTGTCCAGAGATCTGCTCACAGGTCCCATTAGGTTCCTTGCTCAGATAGTAACTCACCATTATGCTGTCCCTGCTCAAAAGTGGATGCCATTTATGACTTATTTTGAAGTCAAGTGAGGCTGGGACAGATGTTTGGTGCTCCTGAGATCGTAGTTGGTGAATGACAGTGGCGGTGTTCTTGGGCTCCTCTTGTGAGGAACTGTAGTCCCTCGCACACTTTCTGTGCTGGTGATATCTCTGAAGGCTGTAACCATGTCTCAGCAATTTTGCTAATTTTCAGCTGACTCCTTTTTTTTTTCAACTTAAATCATTTAATGTCTACAGTTTAAGAAAGTATGTAATTTTTTTTTTCCATTTTACAAATAAAAGTCAGTAGGGAGATGAAGCAACTTGCTTACATTTACAAGGCTAATTAATGCAGGAGACAAGATGACAAATCAAGCCTATTGGATTTAAGCTCTTAATCTTTGACTTCAGAGCATCTATTTCTGAATCTCTCTTAGAATTTCATTATGTACATGTTATGAATTCTTTTCTATAATCCAGATCCGTGGTCATCGTTGTTCGGTTTCGTTACACGACCTTGGTTCATGTATCACTGGTAATTTCCTGCCACAGCTGTTCAAAGTCTTCTTTTCCTTTGTTCACAACCTTGGGGGTGCCTGGGTGGCTCAGTCAGTTAAGTATCTTGCTTTGGCTCAAGTCATGATCTCAGAGCATGGGTTCCAGACCCTCATTGGACTCTGTGCTGACAGCTCAGAGCCTGGATCAGCTTCAGATTCTGTGTCTCCTTCTCTTTTTACCCGCCTCCCACTTGTGCTCCCTCTCAAAAAATAAATAAACATTAAAAAAAATAAAACATGACTTTAACATATGGGTAATTTCTACCTTAATTCTACGGACTTGATCAATTATATTTACTTGGCACCAGCCATTTTGTCTCCATTTTTTTTTTCTGCAGACAATTGTATATTATAGAAAATGGTGGCAGTGTAATTTTTGAAAAAGTACCTTTGTGTGTCAGTATTCTCTTCTTGGGATTGTGATAAGCAAAGAGCTTTTTATTGTTGTGGGGAGAGAACATCATTAACCTCTTAAATTTACTANATAGTTGCTTTTCATCTTTGAAAACAAAACTTCATTCTAGCTGTAGTGCTGGATGTAAAGAGTGTTCAGGACTATTGCTGCTGCTATGTTTCACACCCACGATCAGGGCAACATGATGACTTCCGTGGCCCGTTAGTAATTTTGTCTTCATGAATTCTCCCCCTCTATTAAAAATATCGAAAATTGTATTTTATGACTGCATTGTTGTAAAGATGACTATACTCCAAGTTGGATTTGGATTACATTCATTTTATTCTTATTTTAAAAGAAATTAAAGCATTTCAAGGGCTCCTAAAATTCTTGTGGGCCCTACTCACCATGCCTACTGTGTCTTACTGGGTATGTCGACCCTGCCCACAATATACATGCTGCTGAAGAAAACTGATCCAGACAGGATAATTGACTGTCCCAGTTTTAATCAGGAGGATAAATCTCTATTTAAGAAGAGAAATAAATCTCTATAAATTATCCCTAGCTGTTTTTAGGTAAAAACTCTAATCACAAAGTTCATTTATCACCCCTTTTCATTATTTGCCTCCAGAGTTTCTTCATGACATTTTTCACTTCCGCATTTCTGAGGGTGTAGATTAAAGGGTTCAGCATGGGAGTTACTATCGTACAAAACACAGTCACAGCTTTGTCACTGGGGAAGGAGGTCATGGGTCTAAGGTACAGGAATGAACAAGGTACAAAGAATAAGATGACAACAGTGACATGAGAGACACAGGTAGACAGGGCTTTGCGACGCCCTTCAGAGCTATGCGTCCTCAGAGAGTGCAGGATGACAACATAAGAAGCAACCAGCATAGAAAAAATGAGGAAACACAGTGATCCACTGTTGGCAGCGATCAGGGGCCCCAAGGTGCGAGTGTCTGTACAGGCTAGCTCCAGGAGAGGTATTAAATCACACATAAAATGGTCAATGACATTGGAGCCACAGAATGGTAACTGCACCATGAACAAAATCTGGATTCCTCCGTGAAGAAAACCTAAAATCCCAGCCATTCCCACCAAGAAACCACAGACAGGTCGGCTCATGATGGTCATGTAATGCAAGGGCTTACAGATGGCTACATAGCGGTCATAGGCCATGGCAATTAACAAGATGATCTCAGCTCCAGCAAAGAAATGTTCTGCAAAGATCTGAGTCATGCAGCCATTGAAGGAGATGGTGTTCTTCTCAGAGATCAGGTCATAGATCATTTTGGGTGCTATGGAAGAAGAGTAGAAACCATCTATAATGGACAAGTAGGACAGGAAAAAGTACATGGGAGAACCCAGGGCCGGGCTGATGAAGATGGTGACAGAGATGAGCAGGTTACCTGCCAGTGTGATCAAGTAGGTGATTAAAAACACAGCAAAGAAGAATTTCTGCAGTTCTGGATTCTGGGTCAAGCCCAGCAAAATGAATTCTGTTACATTGCTCATCTTGTCCATGGATTCAGCTTGGGTTGTGAGCACCTGGTCCATCTGGAGAGATCGCAAATTTTCTGAGTAATATTTTTAATTCAACACTAAAAGTTTCCATTACCTCTTTAGTCCTGGCGTCTGGGATTGAAGGAACCACAGCTTCCACTCACTTCTACCACTTTGGACATAGTATAAAGAAGATTAGAAAGAGGTTAAAATTCTCTTAAACATATAAATTGAATAGTGACAGTATGTTACAAACACCAGAATAAAAGCGAAGTGTTATGTATGTTGACTTATAGTTGGCTTCCAAACTCTGTTTCTGGCTTTCAAACCTCACAGATGACTTTTTTTCACTGTTTTTGGGACAAATTTCATCAATAATAATTATTTTGAAGTTATATTTGCCTATTGGCATGAATATTTATAGGTATATTAACAGAATATTCTTTAAAAACTCAACTGTATATCAAATAGAAAAGTACCAAGCTTTACTGTATCTATGCCAGCAGGTTTTTTTTTTTGAGCTTTGATTCCTTTCTGTCAAATGAATACACATACACACAGAGATAGAGCTGCAGATGGAGTTTTTCCTCTTCAAAATGCCAAGAACTATCTTTATAACAGCTTATTGTGCAGCATTTCCTCAGTAGCCTTGGATGTTGTGTCTGGCTCAAAATGACTATTACATAGTCCCTCTTCCCACATCTTTGGATACAGATATACAAGTGATACAAAGTTCCCTTAAAAGTTCTCAATATTTCTCAAGTGGATTTTCTGTGTAATTGGTCTTTCATTACATATAAAATAATGATCTGGATTAGATATATAATCCTACTCACATTTTACAAATGGAATTAAATGAGTCATGAAGATTCCCTGGATCTGATGAGACAGAAATGTCAAGGTCATCTAAGATAATAGTGTTTTTCTTTTGGCATAAGTTTAATCAATTAAGGTGAACTGGAAGTTTTCATTGCTAATTGGCGGAAAATGGAATACATACAAAAATATGTTCTTGTTTTGAATGGTCTATACATGAATTTTCAACAGTGAGTACATGTTACAAAAGATCACAGGATATTTGATTCCTTCTCCCCCTCTTTTTCTCCTTTCTCCAATCCCTGCCAAAAACATAACCAAATTTTTTTCCTCAAAACTTTCTGGACACACAAGTCAGCATCATGACCTCTCAGCTTCAGTAAAGGTGAGCAAAGATATCTTTTTAGTTTTCCAGAAAGCTCAGTCTGTTTAGTTGTTTCTTTATCCGTGGCTCTTATAGGTGGTAACTATGTGCTTGGTCATTCTTAATAGATTCAATTCACAAATTCTAGCTTCAGTGTGGCGACATGGAAGTCACAAAACAGGAAACTATTTCAAATAATCACATATAGAAACCTACCACAGCAATCCATTTCTACATACACGTTAACCACAATGTTGTGAAAGTGACCTTGGTAATTCTGAAAAGCAGCCTGTCTGGCAGCATTACAGATCATGTTTTCCACTGATATTTTCATGTCATCTTGCTCAAATTCAATTTTAGAGAATAAGATTACTGTCAATTCATAGAATATAACTGTAAAAACTATTCAGTGAAAAGAATTCAGTTAAGTTAATTGCTTAAAGTTTGGGGGAAAAGATTTAGTTATCACTGACCTGGATCCAGTTGATCGTGGACTCCACTGTTTTTAGATTGAACTCAGTCATTGTTTTCTTCCCCTGGGGGCATAGCCGCACAGCTGCAAATATACTCTATAAACTAGCAGACAGGACACTGGAACTCTCTCTCTGGACAACTCTCTCAGTCTTGGACATTTTCATTTATTTTGGTTCCCATTATCAATCTGAATTTACTCAGAAAACGAGCTATTTTAAGTTAGGAAGCTGCAAGGGCTCTAGATTTAATTTCTACTCACTTCCTTGGCCTTCTATGAAAGTACAAACACATCTTCAAAATATGCAAATTTTTCAGATCTCAGAACTATATTCAACCTAAACTAAAAACAGTGGGAACAATGAAAAGTTCTTCAAGTCAGAAAAAGCGAGTATATAGAACTATAAAATGGAATAGTGCATCAGATCCCGTTGATTGGGTATTTTTTTTCAAGTCCTGCCAAATTTCTGTTTCCCAAGAAGTCCATGAGCAGTATGGAGAGAATTCTTTTTATTCCTGATTTGAGCTCTCCTTTTAACCCTAAGTGTGGGAATAGTGTCTCCATATAAACCTTAAGCCTATTAGTTAACGAGCTCAACTGCTGTCATTTACTTAAATGTCCTGTAATTCTTCACAGACTCTAGAGAAATATTTAAATAGACTTTCACAAAGGGCAGGATCTGGTAATGCATTGACCTCTCAAGCCCTCAGAGGATTAGTAATTGGTCCTGTTGGAATCTTTGCTGAAAGCAAAGCATCCACAGGATCATTAGAGGCCAGTTTATTTTTATATTCTTCTTTTATTTTCTTTTTCTCCAAATTTTTATTTAAATTCTAGTTAGTTAACATACAGTGCAATATTGGTTTCAGGAATGGAATTCAGTGATTCATCACTTACTTATAACAGTGCTCATCATAACAAATGCCCTCCTTAATATGCATCACCCATCAAGCCCATCCCCCACTCACCTCCCTCCATCAACTGTTTGTTCTCTTTAAGGGTCTGTCATGGTTTGTTTCTCTCTCACCCCCCATATGTTCATCTGTTTCTTAAATTCCACATATGAGTGAAATCATATGGTATTTTTCTTTCTCTGACTTACTAATTTTGCTTAGCATAATACACTGTAGCTCCCTCTACATCATGGCAAATGGCAAGGTTTCATTTTTTTTGATGGTTGAGTAATACTCCATTTATATATATAAACTTATATGTAAATACATATGTAATGGAGTATACCGTATACCATATCTTCTTTATCCATTCAGCAGTCGATAGACATTTGGGCTCTATCCATAGCTTTGCTATTGTTGATAATGCTGCCATAAACATCGTGTTTCTGGCTGTAGTTTAGGACGAGACTGGGAAGGTATTTTGGAAAGCTTCATGATAAAACTTTGTTGTACATTTTTATATTGGTGAGCCTGGCAAAGCACATGGATGGTTTTAGGCATAGGTCAAAGTTCAGAGAATGGATTTCTCTCTGAGAACATGACTGTTGATCTCATATGGTTATTCTAACAATGGAAATACCAATTTTCAAGGTTATGTGCTGTGTTACCCTGGGAAACTGTGACATTTTAAATTCTCAGCTACCAAATATTGGGCAAAGATTCTCATGATGTGTTCAGGGGGATATATCTTTTCTCTTCCACGTGGTAGCCATTGAGAAAATCACGCTCAGCCAAACATTATAAATATAGTCAGAAGTAAAGGATAGAAACACTATAGAAAGGAGAGTCCACTAAAAACCAGTCTTTACCTTTAAAGCAAGCTGATATACTCCTCAAGTCCAGAACCAGACAGGGAAATAATGCCTTCAGCTCTGTCTTCAGCAGTTAATTTTGCTCCTCTGTTTCCTGCTAATCTCACTCAGTCTTTCCTTCTCCCTTGTTTTTTTTATTTGTAGTAAAATATACATAGTATAAAAGTTGCCATTTTTAATGTACAGTTTGGTGGCATTAAGAACACTCACACTGTTGTGCAAACATCACCATCAACTATCTCCAGAGCTTTTTCATCTTCCTATACTAAAAATCCATATCCATTGATCAATCACTGCTCATTTCTTCCTTCCTCCAGCCCCTGGCAAAACACGGTTTGCTTTCTGCTTCTATGAGTTGAACTCTTTTAGATATTTCATATAAGTGGATCTATGCAGTGTTCTTCTGTCACTGGCTTATTTTACTTAGAAAAATAACCTAAAGTTTTATTCATGTTGTCACAAATGGCAGGATTTCCTTCCTTTTTAAGGCTGAAAAGTATTCTATGTAGTATATCTATTCTACATTTCTTTTTTTATTTTTAAGCAGTGCCTCTGTTGATGGACATTAGGTTGTTTCCACATCTTAGCTATTGTGAACAATTCTGAAATGAACACTGGGGTGCAAATAATTTCTTGAGATTCTGATTTCATTATTTTTGGATAAATACCCAGAGGTAGGATTGCTGGATTATATGGTATTCTATTTTTAGTTTTTTGAGGAACCTCCATACTGTTTTCCATAGTGACTCTAGCAATTTATATCCCTACTGTCAGTGAACAGAGGTTCCCTTTCTCCATATCCTTGTAAATACTTCTTATCTCTTGTCTGTTTGACAATAGCCATTTTACCAGGTGTGAAATATCATTGTGATTTTGATTTGCTTTTCCCTGATGATTAGTAATGTTGAGCATCTTTTCATTTCCTTGTTCGGCCATTTGTACCAATTTTTTTTGGTGGTAATGTATATTCAAGTTCTTTGCCTATTTTTAAACTGGGATGTTTTTGCTATTGAGTTGTACAAATTCTTGGTATATTTTGAATATTAACCCCTTATTAAACATATGGTTTGTAAATATTTTTCCCATTCTATAGGTTGCCTTTTTGTTCTTTTAACTGTTTTCTTTGTTGTATAGAAGATTTTTAGTCTGCTGTAGTCCCATTTGTCTATTTTTTTGCTTTTGTTGTCTGTTCTTTTCATGTCATACCCAAGAAATCATTGCCCATTCCAATGCTATGAAGATTTTCTGCTGTGTTTTCTTCTAAGACTTTGACAGTTTCAGGCCTTATGTTTTAAGTCTGTTTTGAGCTGATTTTTGTGAAGGTATAAGAGTTCAATGTCATTCTTTTGCAACTGGATATGCAGTTTTCTGAGCACCATTTATTAAAATCTATTCTTTCCCCATTGTGTATCCTTGGCACCTGTGTGAAAGATCAGTTGACCATGTGTATATGCATGGGTCTATTTGTGGGTTCTCGATTCTATTCCTTTGCTCTATATATCTGTGTTTATGCCAGTACCACACTATTTTAATTACTATAGCTTTGTGATATAGTTTGAAATCAGGAAGTGGTGTGCTTCCAGCTTCGTTCTTCTTCCTTTTTTGTCTATTGTGGTTCCATATGAATTCTAGGGTTGATTTTTCTATTTCTGTGAAAAATTCTATTGGGATTTTGATAAGGATTGCACCAACTCTAGATTGCCTTGGGTAGTATGGGAATTTTGATGACACTGAATCTTATAATCCATGAACACAGGATGTCTTTCCATTTATTTGCCTTTTTTTGTTGTTACTTTCTTTCATAAATATTTTATGGTTTTCAGTTTATAAATTTAAAAAAAATTTTTTTTAATGTTTTATTTATTTCTGAGAGAGAGAGATGGAGACAGCATGAACAGGGGAAGGTCCGAGAGAGAGGGAGACACAGAATCTGAAGCAGGCTCCAGGCTCTGAGCTCTGAGCAGTCCGCACAGAGCCCGACGCAGGGCTCGAACCCACGAACCGCGAGATCATGACCTGAGCTGAAGTCGGATGCTCAACCGACTGAGCCACCCAGGCGCCCCGTCAGTTTACAAATTTTAATCTTCTTAGTTAAGTTTATTCCTAAGTACTTTATTCTTTTTGATACTTTTGTAAATGGAACTGTTTTCTTAACTTTCTTTTTGGAGAATTCATTCTTCGTTTATAGAAACACAACGACTTTTGTATTTTGATTTTTTGTCCTGAGACTTACTGAGTTTGTTAATTATTTCTAACAGTTTTTGAGTATGTGTGTGCATATGGCATATTTAGGGGTTTCTACATATAAGATCATGTCATCTAAAATTAGAAATTTTATTTCTTCCTTCCAATTTAGATACCTTCTATCTCTTTTTCTTGCCTAAGTGCTCTGGTCAGGACTTTCAGGACTTTGTTGAATAGAAATGGTGAGAGGGAATCCTTTTTTGTTCCCAGTCTTAGAGGAAAATCTTTTAGTTGTTCACTTGTTGAAGAAAGCAGTTGTTAACCTGTTGAGTATGTTTCCTGTGGGCTTGTCATATATAGTCTTTATTACGTTGAGATCATTTCTTTTTATTCTTAGTTTGTTGAGAGTTTTATAATAAAAGGGGATTATGTCAGATGCTTTTTTTGCATCTATTAACATGATCATCTGATTTTTATCCTTCATTCTGTTAATGTGGTGTATGCCATTGATGATTCTTGCATGTTGAATCATCTTTGCATTCCAGGAATAAATCCTATTTGGTTATAGTATATGATTCCTTTAATGTGCTGTTGAATTTAGTTTGCTAGTACTTTGTTTGTTTGCATTTATGTTCATCAGGGATATTGGCCTGTACTTTTCTTGTGGTATCTTTGGCTTTGGTAACAGAGCAATTGTGGCCTTATAAAACAAGTTTAGAGGTGTTTTTGGGGTACCTGGGTGGCTCAGTCAGTTAAGTGTCTGACTCTTAATTTCGCTCAGGTCATGATCATGATTTGTGGGTTTGAGATCCTCTCTCTGCCCCTCCCCTGCTTGCTCTCTCTCTCTCTCTCTCTCTCTCTCAAGAAATAAATAAACTTAAAAAAATTAGAAGTATTTTTTCCTTTTCAAATTTTTGGAAGTGTTTAAGGATTAGCATTTATTCTTCTTTATATGTTGTTTATAGATTTCACCAGTGAAACCCTCTGCTTTGGGTTTTTTTTTTCCCTTGGGAGGTTTCTAATTATTGAGTCATTTTCCTTGCTCTTTATTGGTCTGCTCAATTTATCTATTTCTTTATGCTTTAGATTTGGTAAATTGTATGTTCCCAGAATTTATATATTTCTTCTAGGTTATCCAATTTATTAGTGTATAACTATTTGTATTAGTCTTTTATAATTCTTTTACTTCTGTGGCATGAGTTATAATGTCCCCACTTTCATTTCAGATTTTATTTATTTGAAATTTTTCTCAGTCTAGCTAAAGTTTGTCAATTTTGTTTTGTTTAAAAAAAACAATCTTAGTTTCACTGATTTTTCTATTGTTTTTCTGGTATTTATTTCATTTATTTCTGCTGTAATCTCACTTATTCCTTTCTTTGCTAACTTTGGGCTTCGTTGTTCTTTTTCTCATTTCTTGAGGTGTAGTGTTAGATTGTTTATTTGAGATCTTCTTTTTATTTTATTTTATTTTTTTCATATTTTTATTTATTTCTAGGAGAGAGAGAGAGAGAGAGACAGCATGAGCAGGGGAGGGTCAGAGAGAGAGGGAGTGACAGACTCTGAAACAGCCTCCAGGCTCTGAGCTGGCAGTCAGCACAGAGCCCGACGCGGGGCTTGAACCCACGAACCACAAGATCATGACCTAAGCGAAAGTCGGACGCTTAACCAACTAAGCCACCCAGGCGCCCCATGAGATTTTCTTTTTAAACGTAGGTGTTCATTGCTATAAAGTTCCCTTTTAGTGTTGCTTTTGCTGCATCCCATAAGTTTGGTGTGTAGTTTAACATTTCTGTGTGTTTTGAAATGTTTCTAAATCCTCTTTTAGCTTCTTCTTTGACCCATAGGTTGTACATAAATATGTTGTTTAATTTCCATGTATTTGTGAATTTGCCAGTTTTCCTTCTGCTGTTGATTTCTAGTTTCACTTCATTGTGTTCAGAAAAGATACTTTATATATTTCAGTCTTAAGTTTTTCAAGACTTGTTTTGTGACGTACTCTATGATCCATGCTGCATAATCTTCCATGTGCACTTGAGAAGAATGTATTTTCCACTGCTATTGGATGCAATGTTCTATATATGCCAGTTAGGTTTCTTTGGTTAATAGTGTTGTTCATATCCACTATGTTCTTATTGATTTTCTGTCTATCTGTTCCATCCATCATTGAAAGTGGATATTGAAGTCTCTTACTATTATTGTGTTGTCTGTTTCTGCCTTCAGATCTGTTGATATTTGCTTACTATATTTAGGTATTCTGATGTTGGGTGAATTGATATAGAAATATATATTTCTAATTATTATATCTTTCTGGTAAATTGACCCTTTGTCATTGTATAAGGTACTTTCTTGTGACTGTTTTTGTTTTAAAATCTTTTTTTGTCTGACATCAGTATAGTACCTGCCTTCTTTTGGTTGTCATTTGTATGGAATATCTTTTTCCATCACTTTGAGCCTATGTGGTCCTTAAATCTTAAGTGGGTATCTTGTAGACAGCATATAGCTGGATTTAAAAAATCCATCTAATCACTCTATGTCTTTTGATTGGGGAGTTTAACCCATTTAAACATAAAGTATTTATAGGTAAGGACTTATTCTTGCCATTCTGTTCCCTGTCTCTCTTATAGTTCTTTCTCACTTTATCTTTTTTACTACCTTCCTTTGTATTTTGTTGATTTTTTTTTTTTTTTTCTTTTGGTAGTGATGCTGTAATGATTTTCTCTTTTTCTCTTGGGGCTTCTGTCCCGGGCCAGATTGGGATCTCCCTTTCTTTGGGTTTGTTTTCTTAGAATGGCACTGTGTCTGTATCTCAAATTACTTCCCACTGCATTGATCTGCACTTTGTCTGAAGGATGCCATTCAAATTTCAGTGTGCCGACTATCGGTCTTAAACCAATTACTCAGTTATTATAACCTCTTTCGTACCAGATACTTTTGTTCCTATTATCTAAACCATAAATTCATATAATAACAGCTACTTCAGAAGTAAAGTGGTGTCTAGTATGTCTTTGACAGAAAAAAAAAGCTCTATCAATTACTTTCTGCCTGAGAATCATGTGCAAAATTGCTCTATGGCTGTATGTTGCAGAATTTTGTATCCCTTTTTGGCTTTAGGCAGAGAAAATAATTTATTCTAGGAAGAGCCCAGATCACAATGTAAATGGTTCCCCTGGAATTGCACAATAAGACAGCATTAATTTTGGGATGAGTCCTACCTTGCTAATTCTCTTGTTCCTCAAAACCCATTCATTTCTGGTTAATCTTTCTCACAATAATAAATCTATGTTGTCTATGCAGTTGGGATTGAAACTATGCATTTTCAGCAGAATACTTAGCCATTGGCTTTTTGTTTAAATATTTTAATTGTCCTATTGGTTATATAATCTATACCCAAAGCTTTACAGAGAATTGTTCCACCGAATACATACAATCAGAGATTTTCTATACATTGTAACATTTTTATGTTGTTTAGCAGTGGCCCTTGGATCAATAATTTGTTAATGCGAGAGGTTTCTAGTTGGAAGAGAATTTAGTCATCATTTAATTAAATACTGCTATTTTATGAAAGAGGAATCATTAAAGATTACAGAAAACAAGGAGAGCAAAATATACTTAAGTTCACCTATTTTGACTTCAAGACAATTATCCTTTCTGTTAGTCATACTTGTTCTTAATATTTGAATATTTTTTTTCCTTCTCTAGTCACATGAATTGTTACCCAAGATTACTGTGTGACTCCAGAGCTTCCTCATGGCGTTTTTCACCTCTGAGTTTCTGAGGGTGTAGATTAAAGGGTTTAACATGGGTGTTATCATAGTATAAAACACAGCCACTGTTTTGTCAATGGGGAAGGTGATCATGGGTCGAAGGTACACAAATATACAGGGTACAAAGAACAGGACGACTACAGTAACATGGGAGGCACAGGTGGAGAGAGCCTTACGCTGTCCTTCAGGACTGTGGGTTCTCAGGGAGTAAAGGATGAGACCGTAGGAGGTGATAAGAAGAGAAAAAATGAGCAGACACATCAGCCCACTGTTGGCGGCAACAAGAAGTCCAAAGATGTGAGTGTCGGTGCAGGAGAGGTTTAGCAGAGGGAAGAGGTCACAGATGAAATGGTCAATGACATTGGGGCCACAGAAGGGCAACCAGACTATGAAAAGAATTTGAATCAGAGCATGAAGAAACCCCCCAGCCCAGGCCATGGCCACTAGGAGGCCACACGCTCGCCTGTTCATTGTGATCGTGTAGTGCAGGGGCTTGCAGATGGCTACGTAGCGGTCGTAGGCCATCACTGTAAGCAGGATGATCTCGACTCCTCCAAAGAAATGCTCTGCAAAGAGCTGTGTCATGCACCCGCTGAAGGAGATAGTTTTCCTTTCAGCGAGTAAGTCCAGTATCATTTTGGGAACCATGGTGGAAGAGCAGCAGCTGTCTATGAAGGACAAGAAGGACAGAAAAAAGTACATGGGGGAGCCCAGGGCTCGGCTGGTGGTGATCGTCACCACAATGAGTAGGTTGCCGGCCACAGTGAGGAAGTAGATGACTATAAACACAGCGAACAAGAGTTTCTGTGCATCTGGGTTCTGTGTCAGGCCGAGCAGGATGAATTCCGTCACGTTGTTCATTCGCTCCATGAACCAACGTTGGCATTTGGATAATTGATCTATCTGCGGATATAGCACAGGGATTGTACTCATGGCGGATACATTTTGATCCCGCAAATCACTTCTGTCCGGATTGTTTTTTAGCCGACTGATGGAAACCCCAAGCACATAAACTCAGATTTAAGTTGGGCCTTATCACTAGTTACATAAGGAACACACAGCCTCTTTACCCTCTCCCGTACACAGACGCACAGACGTGTACAGACACATGCACGCACACATTGGCGTATACACTCATCTTACAGTCACAAATACGCTTTTATGACTGAAGTCCCCTTCCTGTAATTGTGCATAGGTGACTATTTTCTGAGCAATTGACAGTATTTTCTCCCACAGAAAAACAGGAATGAAAGGAGGGCCTGTAAGGAGTAGTAGAGGCTTGAATTCATGAGAGGGTCCTGCCCTGTGTCTCTTCTCTCCTCACCTGTGCCGATGAGGCTAAGCAACAGATTCTGTTTGGCATTTTTCACTTGTTTGGGGTCGACTAGAAAACATCAGAAAAATTCCATTTGAAATTAAGAATGATGTGATGACATTTCAGAGAAAACTAACTCAGTCAATGAGGCATCAGTAACATTTATGGCAGTTAGATTTGTGAGCTTATATAACTTTTAAACTGAATTCTCTAAGAATATCATCAAACCAGAAAAAGGAAGAATATTCTGAAGGAGATGAAACAGCTAGCATGATGCAATGCAAAATTCTCCAGATTTATTTGGAACTTTAGAATTCAGGGGAGAATTTGTTATGTTTAGTTTTCAAGGATAGTTTGCATATAAAACCAGTTTAAAGAAGACCATGAAAAATTCTCTGGATGTATTCAGAAAACATATCTTAAATGTGAGGAAGCAAAAACACCATAATCTGTTGGGTAGAGTATGTTTGTTAGGGTCAGGTAGACTAGTTCTTTATTCTCATTTCACAGCCATGTAATGATGTGTATAGACCATAGTTTCATGGCATCTAAACTTTCTTGTATATAAAATAGGAAAAATAACAAATGACATAAAGGAATTGAAGAATATCATTATTACATAGGCCAAAGTTTTATCTCAAAGGTAAAACACATGGCTTTCCACACACTCCAGATTCTTGAAAGAAGAATAAAAATGAATCCTTATTCTTATCCCACATATCATAATTCTTATCCTGGAAAGATTTGATTGTTATAATATTAAGAAAGAACATAAGTGAAGAGAAAAATGAATTAAATATTCAAGAAGTTAAACAAATAACCAATTATATTCAGAAAAATAGTTGGATGCAGAAATCAATATACCAGCTAGTAGAACGATATTAGACTTGATAAATACATTAAAAAGTTTTAAAGAGTCTCTTATGGTTTGCTTCTCTCTGTCTCTCTCTCTCTCTCTCAAAAAATTTTTTGATGTTTGTTTATTTTTGAGAGACAGAGTGCAAGCAGGGGAGGGGCAGAGAGAGAGGGAGATATAGAATCCAAAGCAGGCTCCAGGCTTAGGCTGTCAGCACAGAGCCTGATGCAGGGCTCAAACTCACGAACTGTAAGATCATGAACTGAGCTGAAGTTGGTCACTTAACCAACTGAGCCACCCAGGTGCTCCATGTCTCTTAAATACAGAGAACAAAATGAGGGCTGCTGGAGGGGTGGGTGGAGGGATGGGCCAAATGGGTAATGGGCATTAAGGAGGGCACTTGTTGGGGTGAGCCTTAGATGTTCTATGTAAGTGAAGAATCACTAAATTCTACTCCTGAAATCATTATTACATTATATGTTAACTAACTTGGATTTAAATAAAATTAAAATTTAAAAAAAGAAACAGTTTTTTAGTATTTCAAAAATATAATATAACTGGCCACAAATACAACTAATGTTGGGATAAGCTTAATAAGAAGGAAGTATGGTCAAACTGCAAAAGAACATTATTTTTCAGGAATATTTAAAAGAATATAGTTCATAAAACATTTCTCAACAACTGGATAGTATTTTTCAAAATANCTAAGCAAAAGTCGGACGCTTAACCGACTAAGCCACCCAGGCGCCCCAGGAATAGAGTGTTTTAAAGTCTTCAAATAAAATATAGGTTTGTTCAAAAACAGAAAAACAAGCAAATATATATCTAATCTCTGGATGGGGAAGAGCATGTTAAGCAAAATGCAATGATATGAGATACAGGACAAAACTAATGGATTCAGTTAGATAAAGATCTGGATGGAACACACTGGAAAAATACCTGCAACAAGTATAACAAGTAACTTTTAATATATAATGAAATGGTTTTTACAGAAAGGCCTATTCTTACCATTATAAAAATAAGGGCAAAACTAATAAAAAGATAACTCTCAAGAAAAAAACATTAGTCATCTAAAACAATGCTCTATTTCACAAGTCATCAAAGAAATACATTTTCAAAGGAATATTTAAAAACTGAAATACTTTTAACTAACTGGCTAAAATTTATGACAGCTAAATTACCCAGTGCTGGTGGCTGTGTGTTGATATAAAATATTCTGGAAAGAAGTTTGACTTTATGCAATAAGAGTTTTATAACTGGTCATGTCCCTTGGTCCAGTCCTCCTTAGGCTTCGGAATCTATTCTAGTTTAAAAATATGGACAAACATGCATATTGTTGTATTTCCTAATTTTTTATGATAATAATTAAAAATCTAAATGTATAAAGAACAATTACATGAATTTTATTTATGAAATATCAGGTGGACAGTTATTTAAAGAATTAATAGTTTGGAATGAGGGATGCCTGGGTGGCTCAGTCTGTTAACCATCCTACTCTTGATTTCAGCTCAGGTCAAGATCTCCCAGTTTGTGAACTCGAGCCCCACATCAGGCTTTGTGCTGATGGTGCAAAGCCTGCTTGGGATTTTCTCTCCCTATCTCTCTGCCCCTCCCTCTTTCTCTCTCTCTCTCTAAAATAAATAAACTTAAAAAAAGAAAAAAAATAGTGTGGAAAGATTCTTCCAATATATTGATGAATGGAAAACACAAGATATAAAAACAGTTTACATACTATGATCTAAATTGTCCAAAATGGCATATGTACATAGAAAAGTATCTCAAAAAAGTACACTATAAAGACTAATAGTGCCTACTTGAATTACAGGTAAAGGACAATTTTTTATTCTTTAAAAATGTTTTGATTGAAGTTTTCTGCAAAGAGAAAAGATCAGCTTTATAATTAGTGAAATAAATTAGTAAAAGAAATATTATTTTCTTATCTCAGGTCATAAATCCTAAGTGGCTGCTTTTCTTAATAACTAAATATGGTCATTATTCATAAAAATCTGTGACAGGAGATATACATATTTAAATCTAAGTCACTTTAAATTGGAGACCCTCATAGCACCTTGAGAACAAAATACTAGTAAAGAAATCATTGATTGTACTGACCTGTCTGAATGTAGTTGGAAAGAAGTAACAGATTCATTCCAGAGCAAGTACCTTATTTGGGAGCACATTTGGCATGGATGTAGCAATCACTGACCCATTCCTAGCGGCTGCTTTGCAAGTTCATCCATTTTTATCTTAGATATAATGTTTCTTTTGTTCACTTAGTGACTTGAAAAGTATTGCTAAGAGAGACATCCTAAATAATTCTGAGTTCATGGGCTAGGTTTAGTTTTGCTTCCTAAGGTCATACTTCCTTTGAGTGTGACACACAAGCATCCCAGTTCAGATAATAATTTTCTTTCCTTAGCTTCCAAAGTGTTAGGCTACATAAGAAATTGATGGGGAAAAAAACCTAACCATTAGAGGTCATCTCTCTCCAAGCCACCTTACTACACATTTGCCAGTATTTTTTGGTGACGAGATGAGGTATATTATAAAAGCCACTTGCTCTGAGATCTGCATGGATTTAAAGCCCTGAAGATAGCAAACTATGTTAAATCAGAAAAACTAGGGATTGAAAGTACCATACAATCAGCAATAAATGAAAGATGCTTTGGAGTAGCAGGCAAGTTAGCTGAAACCAGCTAATTCTTTTAAGCCTTTCTCTTAGTAAGCCTGTGCTCAGGGCTTTGGTACCTGGGAGTCTGGGTCCAAACAGCTTCTGTGATGTGTGGCTGGTTATTTTTATGTGATCTTTTTGAGTCCATCTATATCAATATTTTCATATGTGGTTTCAAGGAAGTATTTAAATGGGTATTACTCAGGTGCAAAGAGGTAAGGAGGCTTGGACTTCTCAGTTCCCAGAGGAATAGAATTAGCAGCTTCAACCAAGATGGCAGCCAGACCAATTTGTCATTTCTCTCTTGTGGCCATGGCATCTGTGACCAAGGAGGTGGGAGTGAGACAGCTGGGTTGGGTTAGGAGCCCCTCTGTGACTATGTTTAGGAAGTGATGTTAGGGTCTGGGATGTAAGGTACAGAATGTTCTAGTCATAGGGGTACGCGTGCATGAGCCAGTCAGAGTCAATAAAATAGCCTAGGTAACACCTACCTCACAGAGCTCTAGGGGAGATTGAGCAAGATAACACAGGAAAACATCTAAGTCGCTGAAAAACTGCTATTCTACTGCTAATGCCCGGAGGATAGACAAATGTAGGCTAGAGAAAGTGCTCTTAATAATAAAAGTCTGAATCATGCTGAAAAGAAAGAGTTTTGTTGACTGTTCTGTTTGCTAACTGTGTGACTTTGGGCAAGTTACTCAGCCTCTTTATAGATGAGTTCTCATATCTATAAAAAGTGGGTGATGATAGTACCTTTCACAGGAGTGTTGTGGGGGTTCTACAAGAAAGTGCATGTGAAGTGCTGGAATGGTGCCCAGCATACAGCAAAGGCTCACGACCGTCCTTTGTCATTTTCTATACAGAACCTCAGAGCTCGCGGTGTGACCAATTTGGCTTCTGGCAAGAATTGTCTCTATTTTTCTGTCTCTGTCTGTCTGTCTCTCTGTCTGTCTCTCTCTCCACACACACACACACACACACACACACACACACACACACACGGTTGCTAGAACCTGGGTACCATAGAGAAAGGAAAGATGTGAAGTTTTAAACTATTGAATACTGATTCATAAGTCATTATAATTCCAAAATCTTTCTATGACTATTTGATCTTGCTGTCACTGAAAAACCTGACAGTGATGTTGGGAGTCCTTGAAAAGGTTGTAGGAGTAAAGGGAATA
Organism: Crocuta crocuta; assembly: GCF_008692635.1. Taxonomy (NCBI): domain Eukaryota; kingdom Metazoa; phylum Chordata; class Mammalia; order Carnivora; family Hyaenidae; genus Crocuta; species Crocuta crocuta. Next base: position 97,984 of record NW_027530521.1, on the reverse strand, counting down.
TGGTTACAATGAGAACTGACAAATAATAAATTTATGTCACTTTGCTAACTAAGGTATTTCATATAATTCTCACATAATCCCCATGAAGAAGGTATTAATAATTCTCTTATGTGTAGGAAGTTGATGCTCATGAGCCTCATTTGGTCAAGATCAGAAAAGCTAATATTTGGTAGAGTTTGGGTTTAAATGCAAATGGATCTAATTCTAAGCCTGAGCTCTAACAATTGTGCTACTGTGGCAATTCGGTGCTAATTCTGTCATGTGTCTCATGTACTAGGAATGATAGCGCTGAGGGGGTGCTGATTCAGACCACAGTGGGTTATTTAGAGGCTCTCGTTCTAGTGGGAGGCAGGACACATTCCTCAGATCCTCTGGGCAGTAGTGACCATGAGAAGAGCCACAGAGAAAGGAGAAAATTTTTTTCTTCCTTTCCTACCTTTGGCCCCAATCTGGGAGATCTGCCTAGGTGTTATCTTGGAAGTTTATCTCTGGAAATTTCCTTATGCCTGCAGAGTAGAAGAAGGAAGACCAAACAGATGTTCAGACTTAGGACCAGGGACATCCTCTATACAAATGGGACACAGTAGGGTCCTAGAGAAATAATGCACCAAAGACATGATTATACCTATTTCTATTTATTATACCTAATTCTATTTATTACAAGATTTTGTTATACCACTTCATTTCCTAGAGCCTGTAAAACAGCCTTAAATAAAATGGAATTATTGGCAAGAATACTGAAAGATTGCATATAAATATCATCCAACTAGTGTGCTATGCATAGTTGGAAAATATTTTTCTGAAATGAAAGAAATTTTTGTGTTTTCTACTACTATGATACTTTTGGCTATTATTTATTGAATCGTGCCTAAGCTGTGTGATCTTGGCTAAGTTACTCACCTTCTCCATGCCTCAGTTTCCTCTTCTGCAAATTAGAGATAATATCTCATAAAGTTGTTAAGGGAATAAAATTAGTTGCTGAGGGGGACATGGGATTAAGGGTGAATATTTTTCAGGATTGGAGAACCTTGATCATGTTTAAATGCCAGGGGAAAGAGCTAAGAGAGGGCAAGAGAGGGTTGGGGATAGGAGAGGCAGAGAGAGATTGATTACAGTTGCAGGAGGAAAGGGAGAGTAGTCAGTGGAGGTACACTAGATGTGGCAGACACTCACCCATAGTGACCATTTCCCAGCTTCTTTCATCATTTCTTCTGCTATTAGGTGGCCAGGTGTTTGGGGGGAAGTTATGGTCATCCCTGGGCCATAAGTGTGAATCTGGATTAGTCTAAAGCAGTTATGGTAATGCTCTTCTCTTTTGGACAAGGATTTTACCTCCATTTGGTCTCCAGCTCTATATCTCACTCTGCCTGAAAATATATTAATACTTTTCATAAAGTTTAAATTTTGGTGGTGGGAGAGGATAAAATAATCAAACTTGAGCTTGATTGTGAACAAGTTAACACATATTGAGCACATTATGTTTGCTCCAAGAATCCAAGATTGTTTTAGTATTAAAATTTAATCAAAATAATTTGTCACCTTAGTAGAATAAGTGAGAAAATCTATAGAATCATCTCAACAGATGTGGGGAAAATGTGACAGTAGATATTTATAAATCCTCCAAATAGCAGTACTTGGGCGGAAAGAAAAAACAAGAAAAAAAACGAACCAAGTCTCAGAGACTTGCGAAACACCCACAAAAGTACCAATAGGTGCATGATGGGAGTTCCAGAAGGAGAGAAGAGAAAGAAGCAGAAAGGGTATTTGAAGAAATAGTGGCTTGTATCTTCCTAGAACACTAATCTACAAATCAAAATAACGCTAAACTCAAAGTAGGATAAAGTCAGAGATATGAGATCACAATCAAAGGACCAGAATCCAAGGACAGTGAGAAAAATCTTGAAAGCAGCAAGAGGGAGGCAATTTTCCATGTGCAAGGGACTTCTCATTGAGACGAACAGCTGATTTCTCATCAGAAATGGCGGGGTCAGAAAGCAACAGGATGGTACATTCAAAGAGTTGTCAGCTAAGAGTTTTATATTTAATAAAAGTATACTTCAAAAATGAAGGAGAAAAGTAAGAAATTCCCAGATTAACAGAAGTGGAAGGGTTTTTATCACTAACAGACGTGCTTTGAAGAAATACTGAAGGAGGTCCTTCAGGCTGAAATGAAGTGACAGTAGGCAGTAACTTGAATTTACATTAAGAAATCAAGAGCTCTGGTAAAGGTAACTACATGGGTAAATATTAAAGATGTACTTTGTATGGCAATAACANTATTTGTCCTTCTCTGCCTGACTTATTTTGCTCAGCATAACACCCTCAAGGTCCATCCATGTTGCTACACGTGGCCAGATTTCATTCTGTCTCATTGCCATGTAGTATTCCATTGTATAGATAAACCACATCTTCTTGATCCATTCGTCCGTTGATGGACACTTAGGCTCTTCCCATGTTTTAACTATTGTTGAGAGTGCTGCTACAAACATTGGGGTACATGTCATAGGAGCTAAGTTCTTATGCAGTATTGTAATTACTCTTATTTTAATCTGACACTCTATTGCCATAACTTAAGATGTTAATTATACATCCCAGAGAAACCACAATAACTTAGTTACAAAAATAGTTCAGTTAAAATAACTGAAAAAAAGTAAAAGAAGCAATAAGAGAATTAAAATAGAACACTGTGAAATATCCAGTTAGCCCCCAAAAAGCAGTAATGGAAGAATAAAAAAACTAAAAAGATAGGGCAATAGAAAACAAAAAGCAGGGGCGCCTTGGTGGCTTAGTCGGTTAAGCGTCCGACTTTCGCTTGGGTCATGATCTCGCGGTTCGTGGGTTTGAGCCCTGCGTCGGGCTCTGTGCTGACTGCCAGCTCAGAGCTTGGAGCCTGTTTCAGTCTGTGACTCCCTCTCTCTCTGACCCTTCCCTGCTCACGCTGTCTTTCTCTCTCCTAGAAATAAATAAAAAACATTAAAAAAATTAAAACAAAAAACAAAAAAAACCAAAAAGCAAAAGAGAAGTAAATTCTATCTCATCAGTAATTACATAAAACATACATTTTAGAACTCCAATTTAAAGAAAGAGATTCACATTACAGTTGGAAAAATATGACCCAAATACAGTTAACAATTGAACAACATGCGTTTGAAGTGTGTAGGTCTACTTATAGGCCTTTTTTTAAAAAACAGTACATTAATGTAAATGTATTTTCCCATCCTTATGATTTTCTTAATAAAGTTTTCTTTTCTTACCTTATTGTAAGAGTACAATATATAATACATATAACATACAAAATATGTGTTAATAGACTATGTTGTCAATAAGGCTTTTGGTCAGCAGTAGGCTCTTGGTAGTTAAGTTTTTGGGGAGTCAAGTTATACATGTTTTTTTGATCATGTGGGGGGTCAGTGTCTCTAATATCTGACTTTGTTCAAGGATTCAACTGTATATTTTGTTGAGAAGAGACATACATTAGACTCATAGACACAAATGAGTGGAAAGTGAAAGTATACCATGCAAATGGTAATCAAATGAGAACTGAAGTGGTTATAGTTCATCTCCTATTAATATAAGACTTTGAGATATAAATTATAACTAGAGACCAAGAAAGACACTTTATAATAATGAAATAGTCAATCAGGATACAATAATTATAGATTTATGTGCAGCTAACAACAGAGACCCAGAATTTATGAACACATGTGTAATAATGACACAATAGAAAATATATAGACAATTCAACAATAATAGTAGAAGACTTCAGTATCCCACTTTCAATATTGGATAGTCAGCTTGCCACAAGTTCGACAAGCAAACAGAAGACTTAATGCTATAAACCAACTATACCTAACAGATACCTAATAGAGCACTTCAACAACAGCAGACTATAAATTCTTCTCAACTTCACATGTAACATTCTTTAGGTTGGGCCATATGTGAGCCCATAAAATAAGACTTGATAAATTTAAAAAAGTTTGATCATACAAAATATATTCTCTGCCCACAGTGTAATGAAATTGAAAATCACAAAAGGAAGAAATTTGGGAACTTTATAAACATGTGGAAACTATACAACATACTCCTAAGTGACCAGTGGGTCAAAGAGGAAATCATGAGAAATATTAGAAAATACTTTGAGATGAATGAAATGAAAACACTACATACTGCTACCTATGGAATACATCTAAATCAGTGATTAGTGGAAAATTTATATCTGTATATACATATATTAAAAAAAGAAGAAATGTCTCAAATCAGTAATCTAACTTTCACCCTTAAGACACTTGAAAAAGAAAAGCAAACTAAAGCCAAAGCAAACAGAAGGAAATAACAAAGATTAGAGCAGAAACAAATGAAATAGAGAAAAGGATAGAGAATAGAAAAACAAACAAAACCAAAAGTGGGTCCTTTGCAAAGATCACCAAAATAGCAAACCTTTTGCTAGATTGATTTAAATGAGAGAGAGACTCAACTAAAATCAGGAACGAAAGAAGGGACTTTACTATCAACCTTACACAAATAAAAAATATTATGAGGGAATCCTATGAACAGTTGTATGCCAACAATTTATATAATTTAGATGAACAAATTCTTAGACAAAACTAGTGACTCAAGTGAACTAGATAATCTGAATATATTTATAACAAATAAAGAGATTGGATTATAATTTTTAAAAAAACTTTCCACAAAGAAAAAACCAGGCAAAGATGGCTTCACTTGGAAGTGAATTTTTATCATTTAGGGAAGAGTTAACACCAGTCCTTCACAAACTTCCAAACATTGGAGAAGAGGAGCGCCTGGGTGGCTCAGTCGGTTAAGCGTTGTAATTTGGCTCCGGTCATGATCTCACAGCTCATGGATTTGAGCCCCACGTCAGGTTCTGTCTTCAGATTCGGTCTCTCCCTCTCTTTCTGACCCTCCCCTGCTCATGCTGTCTCTCTCTCTCTCAAAAATAAATAAAACATTAAAAAATATTTTTTAAAAATTGGAGAAGAGAAAACACATTTTATAATACTAGTATTACCCTAATATCAATACTAGACAATGATATTACAAGAAAAGTATAACCAATACCTCTTATGTAAATAGACACAAAAATCCTCAACAAAAATACTACTAAAACTGAATCCAGTAGTCTATAAAAAGGATTATACCAAGAACAATGGAGATTTATCCCAGGAATACCAGGTTGGTTCAATATATGAAAATCAATCAATGTAATACAACTAAAGTAAGGGAAGAGGGGACATAGCGCTCAGTAATGACAGCTGCTATCACTGTTTTTCCCAGTCTGCCATCTACTGCTTAGCCGTATGTTTAAATATAGCGGCAGCTTCAATTCTCATACGTGATTTTAACAATACCCTTTCTTTCAGGTTTCAGAATACCTGCTATGGTATGTGTTTGCAAGATGGAAGAATATATTTGGCTGTTCCGATCTCCACTGTCCTGGGGATACTATGTGTGATGAAAATTTAAAGATATCTGTTTTCCTGGGTAAGACTTCTTTTATCAAATGGCTGGCAGAATTTCTAGATTTCTAGAAAAAGTCTTTGAAAAGGTATACAAATCTTTTTTTTAAGATTTCTACATCAGACAAGTTGGACAATAATTGTAACCTCCATTTGGTTTCCAACTCTATATATCACTCTGCCTGGAAATATATTAAGTCCCAAGGTTCTTAAAAACACAGTATATCCTTATGTGTTTGTTTATGGTACAGTTGAGAGATTAACTCAGTATCTCAACCTCCTGTGGTGACCTCAGCCAAGGAGGAGATTTCCTCAGGGATGTGTAATCCAAATGAAACCCTGTGTTATTTTTACAGCAGTTAGCATCCTCCATGTTCCACTTTGTGATACCCAAGGGCTTAGAGGAGGAGTCCTTTATCACAGAATTTTCTAGACCAGGAATGTAGGCTGTTATTACATAAATTTAAAGTGCAGGGAAAAGAGCCATTCAAGTAAAGATGTGTTGTCCATAGATGAATTCTCCCAAATATCTATTTCTAAGGCGAAATCTTTAAAAACCAGGGATAATTAATTCCTGAGAGAGCAAAGCCTTAGATGGAAATAGAGTTCCTTTGATGTTCTTAGCATCATCTCAAAACAGTATGATTCAAGAGGAAGCTGTTTTCTTATTTTAAGGACAGAATAAGAGGAGGATATTAAATGCTAGAAATATTTGTGTCTTTTATTCCAAAGCCATAGAGCTAGGTGCTGAAGATCAGAAGATTCACTTTAGTACCTAAGGACTTTGGATTCCAAATTCGATGTAGCATTTTATTTTTCTTTGATTGAATTTCTAAGGCACTGGAGCTTTGCAAATGCCATTGTCCAGTCAGTGGGGACTTGAAAAATATACATTTATATAACACGATGTTTGAACAGCTATGTATAATGGTTATTTCTTTTTCCTGACTACATTGGGCATTCTCCTTACCTATAGAGGGAAACTACGGTAAGTTAACTAGAATTGCTGAATTTTAATCCAATTTCTTACATTTCCATTTTCTCTTGAAGGGTGTATATCTAAAATCATTGAAGCATTACCTTCTGATATTTTGTGGGGGATCACTTTGAGATGTTTTAGGATATTTTGCAGAAATATTTGTTCTCACTATATATGGATATATTTATAATACACCAGGGATAAATTTACATTTCATGGATTCCTGAGTCAGCTGGTAGGCTTTTGAATATGGGGACAGCACAGTAGGGCAGCAGGTGGGAGCTGGATGGTCATTGAGGGTTTCCTTCAGGGGCAGGGCGCATGGTGTGGTGGTTTGGATGGTCAGAGATTATGTGCAGTCACTCATTTCCTTGACGCAATGCTCTGATTTTAATAATTTCCAGGGATAAAAGGGCGGGGGGGATCTTGTAGTAATAGGAGCAGATACGAGAGGCAACTGAGAAGAAAAAGGCAGATGTAAGGTGAAGCTGAGATAGGGTGTGTGACTTTCACTGTGGTGGTCAGGATAGGTCACTATGGAAGAGAGATTGGGATTCTCTTTCTTGAAGAAAATCTTAAGCCCTAAAACTGAGAACCATATGGAGAATGCATTAATAATGTAAGATCTGCAAGAAAGATGTACCTTCTGCTGTGGTTGGAAAACTATACTAAACTCCAGGCTCAAGGGTACTTGTTCTTCTGATTCTGTTAAACTTTCTTGGATTTTGTTCTAACTTAGTAAGACCTTATTTCTGCTATCATGGATGTAATCCCAACAATATGATAGAATTTTTGCATCCCTAACTCAGACTTAGCCCATTTTCTTAGAGATCCAAAGACAGGTTTTACTAAAGAGATGAAAGTTAATTCTCTTTATGGTGATTTTTTCCTTATAAATTCATCTCAGGGCATCTTACTGGAGGCAAGATATGATGGTGGGGGAAAAAAATCACTGTCTTGGGCATTAGGAGACTTTTTCTTATGTCTGATACTAATCAATTAGCTATTTTCTTGGGACTCAGTGCCCTCATCCTTAAAGAGCCCTCATTTTATATATTGACAAAATACAAGATACTGGAGCATTTTTAGTGTACAACAATTCTACGGTCTTGTCCAATGGACCCCTGAACTCATTAACATCTGACTCTACATTTCATAGTGTAGCAGAAGAACTGCCATGAAATTTATAAGGTCACAGGTGGTGACTTTAGGTACCAACCCATTTGTCCAAACTCTGACATTGGTTGATTTCCAGAGGTAAATCAGATCTTTCCTGGAGAGGTACTTAGTGCTAAAGACCTAGAGACAGACATCCTGGGTTTACAGTCTCCTCTGTTTGTTTGTTTGTTTGTTTGTTTTTAAATGACTTTGAACAAGTCATTTACCTCCCCTTAAGCAGAGTTTGTTTTTATTTAAACTATGGATAATAGAGTACCTATGTCATAGCACTGTTGTGAAGATTAAGTGAAATAATGAATGTGAAGTATTTAGTGCCTGCACATGATCAACACAAAAAAAAAAAATTATTATTGTAGGAACGATATAGTGGAAAAGTAAATCTCTGCATGCTTTTAAGAATGGGGGGGAACAGAGCTATAACAAAAGTTTCCATTTAAGAATGTTTGAGTATGTGCTGGGGCACCCGGGTGGCTTAGTCGGTTAAGCGTCCGACTTTCGCTTAGGTCACGATCTCGCGGTTCGTGGGTTCGAGCCCCACGTCGGGCTCTGTGCTGACTGCCAGCTCAGAGCCTGGAGCCTGTTTTAGAGTCTGTCACTCCCTCTCTCTCTGACCCTCCCCTGCTCACGCTGTCTCTCTCTCTCCTAGAAATAAAACATTTAAAAATTTTTTTAAAAAAAGAATGAGTATGTGGAATTTAAACAAGTAACAAAGATTTCTGTGCTTGGAAGAAGTTTGACTGCTTAGGTCCTCACTTTCAATTGCAGTCTGAGGGTTCTTCTATGGAAGGTCAGGGTCATCCTGCTAGGTCAACACTTCTCTCCATTTCTTATGTATCCAAAGATATGGGTAGAGGAGGGTTTGGGTGGAAATAGGTATACTGTTGGTCTTTGGACTAGGACATAAAAGGAAACGGATCCTGTGCTTGAGACTGTCAATTAATAAAGGACATCAAACACGTCAATTCTGACATAAACCAAGTTGTTTTGTTTGCATATTTATTTCCATATGGTATGGGCCAAAAAGGGGCAGAGGAACATTGTAAAAGGGAATCATTTAAAATATACGCTCAAATTCAAGATTTGCAAGAAACAAATAGTAAGTGAAATAATGATAATGAATGAGTCAAATTTGGAGTTTTCTGTCTGATTTTGATCATAAAACCCAACTTTTGGCTTAGACCTTCAGGAAGTTACCAAACCATATTAGTCAGTTCTTGGTTCTCCCAAAGGCCATCTCCTCTAGAGAAGAGTTGGCAATTAGAAGTACACTCAACTTTCTTCTCAAGGGTTCTTGTCCCTGGAAGGATTCTGTGGTGCATTGGGCTTCCAGAGAAGGGAGACTACTATCTTGGGGCTTGGAACTCTAAGGCTAGTGAATGCATTTGTGGGATCAGAGGGAAGAGCTGTCCTTTCTATATACCTTATTATGAACCTTGCCCAGTGTGTAACAGGGACAATGTATCTTGCCCTTCACTGCCTTTGTGGTTTAAGAAAACTTTGGGATACAAAGGATAAAGCAATCTCAGGTCCAGGAATAAGTGAGGATTAATAATAGTAAAACTTAGCTTTAAATACTATATTGAAGTTTAATTGAATGTCCACTGAGAGCAGTTTTTTAAGTTTATTTATTTATTGTGTGTGTGTTTGTGTGTCTGTATGTGCATGCACAAGAGAGAGAGGAGAGAGAGAGAAGCAGAGAGAAAGAGGCAGAGAGGGAGGCAGAGAGAAAATCCCAAGCAGGCTCCGTGCTGTTGGTGCAGAGCCCAACACAGGGCTTGATCTCATGAACTGTGATGACTTGAGCCAAAATCAAGACCCAGATGTTTAACCCATTGAGCCACCCAGGCACCCCAAAAGAAGTTTTGAAGTACCTATTCCTAGAGAGTTTTGGAAAGAAGAAATCATCTATGAGATTGTCAGAGTACTGCTAAAAGTCAGTTTTGGATTCTTGTGATTTTATGGTTCCTCTTTTCTTTCTTTTTTGCCCAAAGGTAAAGCATTTCTTCCTGGAGTTTTTATCACCCACACCACATAGATGGAGAATAAAAGGAATGTGACTGAATTTATTTTAATAGGTCTTACACAGAACCCCAAGATGCAGAATATAGTGTTTCTGGGATTTTTGATTCTATACATGGTAACAGTCTCAGGCAACCTACTCATTGTGGTTACCATTACCACCAGCCAAGCTCTGAACTCCCCCATGTATTTCTTCCTGACTCATCTTTCCTTGATAGACACAATTTATTCTTCTTCTTCAGCTCCTAAGCTGATTGTGGACTCCCTTCACGAGAAGAAAATTATCTCCTTTAATGGGTGTATGGCTCAAGTCTATGCAGAACACATTTTTGGTGCTACTGAGATCATCCTGCTGACGGTGATGGCCTATGATCGCTATGTGGCCATCTGCAAACCTCTGCACTATGTGACTGTCATGAGCCACAAGCTGTGCATTCTCCTGCTGGGAGTGGCCTGGACTGGAGGATTTCTCCATGCAACCATTCAGATACTCTTTATAGTCTGGTTGCCCTTCTGTGGTCCCAATGTCATAGATCATTTCATGTGTGATTTGTACCCTTTATTGAAACTTATCTGCATGGACACTCATACTCTTGGTCTCTTTGTTGCTGTCAACAGTGGGTTCATCTGCCTTTTAAACTTCCTCCTCTTGGTGGTCTCCTATGTGGTCATTCTATGCTCCCTAAAGAACTATAGCTTGGAAGGGAGGCGCAAAGCCCTTTCCACCTGTGTCTCTCACATTATAGTAGTTATCTTATTTTTTGTGCCCTGTGTATTTGTGTACCTGCGCCCAGTGACCACTCTGCCTATTGATAAAGCTGTTGCTATCTTTTATACTATGGTGGTCCCGATGTTAAATCCCTTAATCTATACCCTCAGAAATGCTGAGGTAAAAAATGCTATGAGGAAGCTCTGGAGAAAAAAAGTGACTTCAGATAATGATTAAAGAGAACATTTGAGCATTACATATAGAATTAATAGAGGTAACCTCATTCAAGCCTCTTGATATATAAATGAAGACATCAACTCTAGTAAGGAATTGGATAACACTTGCAGATAGCCACTTAAGCACAGAGCTAAGGCTAGGCCTGGAATCCAGACTTACTGTCTCCCATCCCACACTCTTGTCGTCACGACATACTGTTTCTTAATCCATAAATATTTACCTATTACTTGGAAATCTCAAATATCTGTGGTAGCTAAGTGATATGAATCTAAAATATTGGACTGGCATTAAAATAATCTGATGTAACATTGAGATATTGGTTACTACTGATTTTTGCAAATAAGAAGTTTAATGATACTCCTTTACTTTGGACTTTGGCATCAATATAAACTCTTTTGTGAATTTTCATGTTCATTAAATCTCGGTTGCACAGTACAAGGAGATACTATTTATGAAATGCCTATAAAGCTGGCGTTGTATTAGGTATTTTCCATATTATATCACTCAGGGTCCAATTAGGAGACAGATCACACAGTAATTTGAACAGGGAAAGTTTATGTACAATTATTCATTATATTAGGGCATTAGCTGGAAAAGGCTAGAGAGTATACTAAAGAATATCCTGGGACTGAGAAATGAGTATCCTAGGAAGGAACACATTTAGAAGGTGGAATCCCTCCCCAAGGCTGGGATTCCAGTCTTTTGGAGAAGGATTAGTTGTTCCCCATTGGAGAGTGAAGTTCACTAGGTTGCCTTGGGCCAGAGCTAGTTCATTGTAGCTGGAGACTGACAGGCGAAAAAGGGCCCAGTAAGCTGGAGCCTCCCACTGGGAATGTGGCTTGAGGCAGGTGAACAAGGGACAGTGGTCTGGACTGGCAAGGAGGAAACAACAAACAACTCTCTAAAGTACAAGTGGACCAAGACTGGTGGAAAACACCCCACTGTGGTGCAGATCAACTGAGTTGAGAACCTTATCTCTGGGGTGCCTATGACATTCACTGGAATCTGCCTGGAGAGGTGCCACCGAAACTTATTTGGATTCTATCCATGGGGGTGGCAGTGTCAGCACCACTAGCTGTCTCTCCAGCTCTCTCCCCCAACCACACACAGTTGGAAGCTATATAGTCAGAGCAAGATGAGATGAGAAGCATAACCAAGAACTCATTACCCAGACCAATGTCAATAAGCTTTTCCCCTATGTCTTCTTCTAGCAGTTTTGTGGTTTCAGGTCTTATGTTTAAGTCTTTAATCCATTTTGAGTTGGTTTATGTGTATGGTACAAGATAAAGGCCCAATTTCATTCTTTGGCATGTCAATACCCAGTTTTCCCAGTACTTTACTTTAAAAAGTAAAAACTTTTTAAAAATGTTTATTTATTTTTGAAATAGAGCACAGTGGGGGAGGGGCAGAGAGCCAAAGCAGGCTATGTGCCATCAGCACAAAGCCCGATGTGGGGCTTGAACCCACCAACTGTGAGATCATGACCTGAGCTGAAGCTGGATGCTTAACTGACTGAGCCTCCTAAGCACCCCTCCTAGTACCATTGTTTGAAGAGACTATCCTTTCCCCAATGAGTAGTCTTTAAAAATATTTTTTTCAACGTTATTTATTTTTGAGAGACAGAGACAGAGCATTAGTGCAGGGAGGGGCAGAGAGAGACACACACAGAATCTGAAGTAGGCTCCAAGCTCTGAGCTGCCAGCACAGAGCATGATCTGAAGCTAGAAATCATGAACCATGAGGTCATGACCTGAGTCAAAGTCAGATGCTCAGCTGACTGAGCCACCCAGGTACTCCTTTAATGAGTAGTCTTGATACCCTTGTGAAATATTAGTTGGCTATATATATAAGGGTTTATTTCTGGGTTCTCAATTCTATTCCATTTATCTAGGTGTCTGTTTTTATTCCAGTGTTATACTGTTTAGAGTACTACAGATTTGAAATAGAGTAGTTTGAAATCAGGAAGTGGAAGTGTGATGCCTCTAGCTTTGTTTCTTTCTCAGGATTGCTTTGGCTATTCAGGGTCTTTGGTGATTCCAGGTATATTTTAGGATTGTTTTTTTTCTGTTTCTGTGAAAAATGCCATGTGAATTTTGATAGGCATATTTATTGAGTCTATGGATGACTTTGGGTAAATAAACATTTTAGTGTTCCCTTTTCCAATCCATGAACATGGAATATCTTTCCATTTACCTCTGTCTTTTTCAATTTCTTTCATCAGTATCTTATAGTTTCCAGTATGGAGATTTTTCACTTATTAATTACATTTATTCCTAAGTATTTTATTCTTTTTGATGCTATTGTAAATGGAATTATTTTCTTCATTTCCTTTTTGTATAGTTTATTGTTAGTGTAAAGAAATATAAATAATTTTTGTATGTATCTTGCATCTTTAGTGAATTCACTTATTAGTTTTAACAGTTGTATGTGTGTGTAAGTTTTAGGTTTTCTCTATGATCATGTCATTTACAAAGAGATAATTTTACTTTCTTTCAAATTTGGATGCCTTTTATTTTATTTTATTTTATTTTTATTTTATTTTATTTTATTTATTTTATTTTTTTGTCTGATGCTTCTTGCTAGTACTTCTATGTTGAATAGAAGTGGCATGGGCTTTCTTGCCTTGTACTGGAGCTTAGAGGAAAAGCTGTCAGTTTCCCCCCATTGATTATCATATTAGCTGTGGGCTTTTTGTAAATGTCCATTTTGTGTGTGTGTGTATTGAGGAAATTTCCTTCTAAATCTGTTTTGTTGAAAATTTTTAGCATGAAAGATTATTGAAGATAATGACAGATATGTTGAATATAAATACATTTTGTGTCTCTATTGAGATGATCATGGGGTTTCAATGGGTGTATCACCTTGATTTATTTACATATTTTAAACTAAACTTGCATCCCAGGAGTTAATCCCATTTGGTCATGGTGTATAATCTTAGGAATGTGTTGAATTCATTTTACTGAGATATAATTCTTGACCTATAAAATTTATGAGTCTTTGCATGACTGAGAATGCACTTCTTTTATTTTTATATTTGTATTCTATATTTCATGATACAGAATTAGTGGTTACAGTTATTTCCTTTGAGAACATTAAAGATTCTTTTCATTAACTCTGAATTTCTAGTTTTGCTGACAAAAATTCTAACGCCAGTCTGATTTTTTTATTTCTTTGATAGCCTGTTTTTAATTTATAGATTTGTATCCTATTGGATTTCCAATTATAAACCAATTGACACTATTAGTGTCACTAATAGAACTATTAGTTCTATTTTAGGATCAAATTTTTTTTTGTTTTCTTCCTAAGAATATCAAAATGGCTATTTGATAGATCCTGAAGACCACCCATAGTTGACCAAGTCATACTCACCATAGATGATATCTAATACTTTTATGACTTTAATTGCCATTTGTATGCTCAATGTAGGCTACTTTTCTGTGGCATACATCTCTCTGGGGATCAGAAACATATATAGTATTTAATTGTACATTGTTACCTAAATGTCGTTCAACACATTAAAAAAACAGTCATCTTTTCTCTGTTCCATCCATCTGGTAATCTACACTAGAAACTGGGTGTCATCCATGACTTCTCTCTTAAATCTTCATCCTAAATCAAGTTCTTTTGTTTATAGTATTAAATATTTCTTGAACCATTTTCTATCTCTCTGTGTTAGTTTGGTTTCCCTAGATGCAGACTCTGAGATGGGGATTTTTATGAAAATGATTTATATGGTGAAGGGTTGAGGGAAACTGACTGTAGTAGGGAAAGAAAAAATGTGGTACCAACTGGAGCGTGGCTTCATCCTGGAGCCATGGGAACTCTGGGGTATTTGTTGTAATTTATTACCTTGAGTCAAAAGAAACCAGCTTTTTTTTTTTTTTTTTTTTTTTTTTTAACCTTTGTTCCTATCATTCATTGGAATAGAATGGATGCACTTGTGGTCCTGGGATGGAGACTCTGTGAACTGTTAGCAACCCCACCACACAGCATCAGGGACATGGGTGAATAGGCCCAGTGCAGGGGAGTGGAGATGGACACAGTAGTGTCCTCCATCTTTATCCTCACTGGCCCCACCATTGTTCAGGCTTCTGTCTTTTCATAACCAAATCATCCCTGTAACCTCTAACTGCTCTCGTGTTGCCAGGCTTATCTTCTTCAGTCCATTTCTCACACTGTAGCTAGAGTTATTATTCTAAAACTCAAATCTATCTGCACCACTCACTAGCTTACAAAAAAACTTCCAATGTTTTTGAATTGATTAGCCATGATCAATTGAATTGATCAGGTTTCCTGTGTGTTCTTTTTCACGTCCTGGCCTTTGTTATGCATTCTATCTTCTAGGACACTCTGCCAACCCCATGCCTATTCACTCTATCAACTGACTTCTTTCCATCTGCTGGGTTCTAGTTTTATGTCTTTTCTGTCCATTGAGTTCCAGTTGTATGTTTTTTCATCTAGGAACCTTCTCCTGACCCTGAAGGTCTTTGTTGTGTGTCTTTCCTTTGTGGTTTCATAGCACCCGGTGATTCCACTATCTTACCATTTATAACACTTGTAATTTTCTGCTTCTTCCTGGGAGTCTTTCACTGGATGTTAAGCTCTGTGGAGGCGGAACCTGGATCTCCTTTTATTCACCACTGAAGTCCCAGCAACTATCAACTTGCCTGATACATCTCTTGGGCTCAAAAATATTTGATGATTAATGGAAGTAGGACAAAAGAATGAAGGGAATATGTTTTTCCTGAGATTGATTTTTGTGCAGAAGGAGGCACATATTTTAAAAAACAGCTTTTAAAAATGAAATGGTACCAAAAAATATACTGGTTAACAGAGAAACATAACATAAGAAGGCCACATTCAGAAAATAATAAAATGTCACTGAAAGCAGGATAATATCAAAGTAAACTATTTGCTCATATGCTGAGAATTATAGTTTCCATTTCTTTCCCATCCTTAGTGTAAGCAGGAGTGAAAACAAATTGAAGTTTCCCCAAGAGGTTTAGCAGAATTCTCCTTAGAGTTGAATCAGATAAACCAGGAAAGAATTCCCTAGCCTCTAGTACTACTTTCTTTTTATTTTTGAATTTATTCATCTTCCTTTATACTCTTATTCATTCATTCAATATTTGTTGTGCATTAGACATTGTGCTATCTTGTAGAAACTATTGGTATATAGTAGGCAAGTACATTATAGAATATGACTGTATATTTAATAAATAGAAATTTCTTTCTAACATCAACATGGTCTTTAAGTCATTGCTCTTTCTGATGGGGTATTAGTATAAGATGAGTGTTATGAGCAATACAAAATTGTTCTGAAGCTTACAAGGAAACTTGGAAACATGGTCTAATCTTCATTACCTACTCCTCAGAGGTTAATTGGCCAATGCTTTTCTGGCCCTAAATGTTACATACCGTAATGTTACAGACAACATGTGCAACATGCAATATGTAAAAATAAGTAGTTACTAATTAAAAATTAGTTTTGTGCTCTAGATAATGATCTAATGTATACATTGTGTCCAGCATAGTCTCTGGTTCAGTAAATGGTAACTAGTATATTTATCTGATATTTTGATCATCATTGCCTGGCAGTTAACAGCAATTAAGGGCATGATCTGGGAAGTCAGTCAGTTCTGATTACTGGCTTTCCAATATATCCATTTTGGTACCTTCCCCTTTCTATTAGTTTCCTTACCTGTAAAATGGTGATAATAGCCTACCTCCTTAGACCATTATAGAGATTATTGCTCAATAACAATACTATTATTTCTTTAAGTTATTATTAGAAGAAAAGTCTATGAATCCATATATATGGTTGAAGCTAGTAAAACTAAACCCCAATTTGGTAAAATTTTCTGAATATTCAAAGTGGACCTGGGTTACATTATCTCTCTTTCCTTGCATCCATTTTGGCTGCCCTCAATGCGGATTTTATGATTCATAGTGGGTAATTTATTTCTCCATCCCTTAGGTATTCTTTGCCGAGGTCATCCAAAATGTCCATTTGACCTTTGCTTCCATTGAATCACTGTTGAGCTCCACGCACATTTATTTCTCCCCTGAAATAGCTTTCCTGATGCACAATTTCGTAACGGCATTTTTCATTTGGGCATTTCTCAAGGTATAGATTAGGGGGTTTAGCATGGGAGTTATAATAGTGTAGAACACTGCCACTGCTTTATCAATAGATAAAGTAGCTGCGGGTCTCATGTACACAAATATGCAGGGCACAAAGAATAAGACGACCACTGTGATGTGGGAGACACAGGTGGAGAGGGCTTTGCGCCTTGCCTCCAAGCTGTGGTTCCTTAGGGAGCGCAGAATGACCACATAGGAGACCATTAAGAGAAGGAAGTTTAACAGACAGATGAATCCACTGTTAGCAGCAACGAAGAGCCCTAGAGTGTGGGTATCAGTGCAGGCAAGATTGAGCAAAGGGTTCAGATCACACATAAAGTGGTCTATGACGTTAGGGCCACAGAAGGGTAATTGGAAGATGAAGAGGATCTGTATCATTGCATGAAGAAAGCCTCCCACCCACACCACTCCCATTAACAGGCCACACACCCGCCGATTCATGATGGTCATGTAGTGCAGTGGCTTGCAGATGGCCACGTAGCGGTCATAGGCCATCACAGTAAGCAGGATACCTTCAGCACCTCCAAAAAAATGCTCTCCAAATATTTGGGTCATGCATCCATTGTATGGGGCAGTCTTCTTTTCATGAAGAGAATCTATGATCAGTTTGGGAGTATTAACAGAGGAATAGCAGGCATCAATGAAGGAGAGATAGGCCAGGAAAAAGTACATGGGAGATCCCAACAATGGGCTGGCAGTGATAGTGATCACAATGAGCATATTACCTACCACAGTGATGGTGTAGATGACAAAAAACACGACAAATATAATTTTCTGCATCTTTGGATTCTCTGTGAGTCCCAGTAGAACAAACTCTGTCACATTGTTCCTATTCTCCATGTGTTTCACCTGACAGTTAATCACATTACCTGAAAAGAAAACTATTTTTATTAATGCAACCTTGAATTTATTAAACTTTTCATTCTAATATAAAACACTTTTTGGATTCTATTCAGTTGTGAGTTCTTTTGAGGTTATGCATGTCGGAAATAAAAATTCGGAGTTCCTGAAAATTAATTCAGATTGCCTCCCAGCTGAAGTCTTTGTTGAGATTGTGGACATGAGGAGATTTTGTAAACACACAGGCAGGAGACCACATGTGCGCACTTAATCATCCCAAATGACTGAGAATCTAAGTTGAAGTAGTAACTTGTACACATTGTGGTGGCCAAGCCTGAAACAGTGGTAGTAGATGGATGTAGTCTACAAATGCAAAGCTTTGGAATTTTCCCTTCAATCTCTAGGAAATGGGGCATCATGGGAGGTAATTGAGAATATGAGTGGGAGGATGAAGAAGAATGTGAAGGGGGGATGTCGGATATTATTCTCATAAAGATGTTTGTGTGCTTTGGGTGAAATGGACTGAGGTTCAGCGAAGAGGTAGAAGGAATACGCAAAATCTCAATAGCAGACTACTCATAGTAGTTGAATAAAGAGTAACAGGGCATTGGTTATGGGAATATCAAGATTTGGATACAAGAGCTACTTAAAAGTAGTCACAATGCATGTTTCCTAAGTTCAATGACTTTATCATAGCCAGTAATATATACTTTTTAAAAAATTTTTTAATGTTTTATTTATTTCTGAGAGAGAGAGAGAGAGACATAGCATGAACAGGGAGGGTCAAAGAGAGAGGGAGACACAGAGTCCGAAACAGCCTCCAGGCTCTGAGCTAGCTGTCAGCACAGAGCCCGACGTGGGCTCGAACCCACAACTATGAAATTATGACCTGAGCCAAAGTCGGACGCTTAACTGACTGAGCCACCCAGGCGCCCTGCCAGTAATATATACTTTTGAATGATTGATCGCTATGTCCATGGTTTGTAGTAAATGCTTTGTCTACATGGTCCCTATTCATAGGATAACCAGCGTGGCTGGTATTTTTCATTCTCTCTGAAGATGAGGAAACAATCTCAGAGACTAATGTTTATGATTATCTCAATGATGGTGATATTAACTAAAGCTTACTGAACACTTAGTATATTCTAAGTGTTTTTATAGACATTTGGTTTTTAATCCTCACTACAAACCTACAAGAGGTTTGTATAATTTTTATCCCTATTTTACACATTAGGGAATAGAATCATAGAGAAGTTAAGGATATTGCCCAAGACTGATTAGCTAATAAGGGCTGGAGCCAAGATTAGGTCAGATTACCCCTGTTAATTGTTCCCCCCCCAATTTTTAATCCATGCCCTATATTGTTACTTTATAATAAACAATGTTGAACTAGTAATCTCTTTTTGATATGACCATGATACCTATAATTACTTCAATACTACTTTAGAGGAAAGCTTATGTGGAGCAGTTTCATCAGCAGACACAGACACACACAGTGCACACAGTGACATATTGGAACTTGCAAATGTTAAGAAAAATGTGGTACTGCTTTCATTGAATGCCCTTTTTACACTGGCCTCTCCCCTAAACTTAAGTGTTCTTACTGTATTCCCTTCCAAAAAATGGACCCCCAGACTCTTCTGCAAATTATTGAAAATAATTATTGCAGTGGTTAATTGTTTTGGTTTGAAAATCAGAAAGACCAGCGTAGAATCCCTGTTCTTCCACTTGCAATTTATTTTTATCTGGGATACATTACTTTAGTCCCTTATGTCCTTGTTTCATTATCTATAAAGCAAGAATAATAATATCCACCTCACAGGTTATTATGGAAATTGTTTGAGACGTTGACCACACTGTTTGGGACCACACAGGACTTTCATTTAATGTTGTGATGGTGACCACCCCTAGGAGGTAGAAAGAATTTACAGTTTGGGCAATAATACAGAGAAACATTTAACCATATAATGAACTTAGGAAGGATCATCACTGATTTTACTCTCAAAGAAGCAACGGAGACTCACATCATGCGTAGCAGCTGAGTTAACATAGCATGTCCGTGCTTGGATGAAGCAGCTGGTGATCAATGTCATTTAATTTTCATAGTTGTGTGTTTGAAATATAGTAAAATTTCGTTTCATTTTCATGACTTTTTTCATCATTAGGAGGTGTGTCATGGCCAAATCATAGTGCCTGGTGTCAGAGAACTGGGTCCTACCATTTGCTCAATCTCTATGAAACTAAAATCTTTTAGCTGTAAATTTAGCAAATGATATTCATGAATTATCTTTTGAAGCATTGGGATGAGGATAAACTAATCTGTTACTATGTCTTAAAAGGGTTGAAAAATAATGAGTAGTATATGTGGAAAGGAACAATCTTTAATAAAGCATCAGCACTATTAAAAAACTTACCTTATCTGTGTTAGGTGATCTTAATGATATTTGGGGGTGTTCAGGAATAGTTCCATCCTCAAACTCATCTCCCCTTGTAGTAAGTAACTTTCTTTTTTTTTTTTAATTTTTATTTATTTCTAGGAGAGAGAGAGACAGCGTGAGCAGGGGAGGGTCAGAGAGAGAGGGAGTCACAGACTGAAACAGGCTCCAGGCTCTGAGCTGGCAGTCAGCACAGAGCCCGACGCGGGGCTCGAACCCATGAATCGCGAGATCATGACCTAAGCGAAAGTCGGACGCTCAACCGACTAAGCCACCCAGGCGCCCCGTAAGTAACTTTCAATATGAAAAAGATGTCACACTTCGGAAAAGCCTATTCATACAATTCACACTCAGCTCAACAGTCATTAAGAAATTATATAATTGAACATGTACCATTTTGGGAGATATATCATTCATACCTCAGTGAGCCTACTAAAATAAAAGAAAGTATTCTTATGGGTCTCAATCTTTTTATCTAGCCTAAAGCCTCAAAACGTTTTCAAGGAATATCGTTTGCAATGTGCTCTCTGGTTTTGAATTTAGAATGGACTCACTTGAAACACTATGGAGAAACGATCCAGAGATGGCTCTGGTTCTGCAGGGCAAGAGGCAGACACTGTGGAGAAAACACAATCAAGTGGAACCCTCTGCCCATGATGAATCTTGTCTGGGGATGTGAATGACACCAAAAAAGTCATTTTCACCTTGCCCCATATGGATATTTAAAGAGGTTTCCAGCAAGGTTCAGGGACCTTGCCTTGTGGCTCTTGCTTTCTCTCCCAGGAATTAATTATCTTCTTTGATGGAAAGGCTTTGTCTTAGAAACAGGTATTCTAAGGAGACATGTTAAGAAACATTCATTTTTAAGTGGGCAATTGCATTCTTACCTGGGAAATTGTAAACCCAAGCCTGCGAGTCTTCTCCCTCTCCTGGGCTGTTAAGAAACCTGAATGCCATGTGAATAGTAAGGTGCCATAGTTCCAGTGGACCTGTGATGTAGTTTTCCTCTAGTAGTTTCTCTTTTCTTATCAATATTAAACCTATATTGGAAATACCACTACTGATTGCTTGAGAGCTAGGGCAGTGAGGGCATAAAGCCATTTTAAAGTTCTTGGCTCTAAAAGCTGTTTTTCTTTGATTTATTGAAATATCATCAACTCATAAAATTGTGTGTATTTAAGATTTATAACTTGAGGGGCACTCAGGAGGCTCGGTCAGTTAAGCATCTGACTCTTGATTTTGGCTCAGGTCATGATCTCATGTTTCAAGGGTTCGAGCTCCCCATTGGGCTGTGCACTGACAGCATGGAGTCTGTTTGAAATTCTCTTTCCCTCTCTCTCTGCCCTTCCCACTCTCTCTCTTTCTCAAAATAAATAAAAATTTAAAAAGATGTATAGCTTTATATGTTGACATAAGTGTGAAACAGTTATCACAACCATATTTATCACTCACAATTACTATTTTTGTGTATTTTGTGGAGTGAATGCTTAAGATCTACCCTCTTGGGAAATTTCAAATATACAATACGACAGCATTGTTAGCTACAGTCATATTGCTGTACAATTACCCATCTTGCGTAACTGAAACTTTGTTCCTCCTGGTCAGTACCTCTCTATTTCCCACTGCCTCAGCCTCTGGCAACCCTCATTCTACTCTCTGCTTCTGTAAGTTTTACTATTTCTAGGATAAGTTAGATCATGTAGTATTTCTCTTTCTGTCTCTGGCTTATTTCAGTTAGCACATTGCTCTTCTGGTTCATCTGTGTTGTCAAGGGGCAAGTTTCCTTCTTCTTAAAGACTATATAATCCATTGTGTGTGCGTGCATGCGTGTGTGCATGTATGTGTGTGTGTGTATCTATCTATCACAGTTTCTTTATCCATTCCTCCATCAAGAAACATATAGGTTATTTCCATCTCTTGGCCATCATGAATAATGCTTCAAAATACATGGTTCAGATATCTCTTCAAGCTACTGATTTCAATTCTTTTGGTTCTATACCCAGAAATGAGTTTGTTGCATAAAAAACGGTTCTTTTTCAATGTTTTTGACGAATCTTCATAATGTTTTCCATAATGGCTGTGTCAATTTACATTCCCAGTAGCAGTGCACAAGGGTTTCCTTTTCAATACTTGTTATGTCTTCTCTTTTTGTTAAGTACCATTCTTACAAATATAAGGTGATATTTTTGGTGTGCATTTTTCTGATTAGTGATGTTGAAGACTTTTTCACATACCTGTTGGTTTTTTGTAGATCTTCTTTTGAGAAATGTCTATTCAGATCCTTTGCCTATTTAAAAATCAGGTTGTGTTTTGCTATTGAGTTATAGAAGTTCCTTCTCTTTTCGATATTAACTGCTTATCACATATATGAGTTGAAAATATGTATGGATTTCTCACATTTGTTGGTTACCTTTCACTCTTGATTGTTTCCTTTGCTGTGTGGAAGTTTCTTAGTTTGATGAAATCCCATTTGTCTGTTTTTGCTTTTAGTATCATATCTAAAAAAAATCACTGCCTAAACCAATGTCAACAAGCTTTTCCCCTATGTTTGCTTTAAGGAGTTTTATGGCTTCAGATCTTATGGTAAGTCCTTTTGAATTGGTTTCTGTATGTGATGTGACATAAGGGTCCAGTTTCTTTCTTCTGAATGTGGTTATCCAGAATTCCCAAAGCCCTTATTGAAGAGAATCTCATTTCACCATTTGGCACCCTTGCCAAAGTTCAGTTGACGGTATGTGTGTGGGTTTATTTCTGGGCTCTCTGTTTTGTTCCATTGATGTGTATGTTTGTATTTTTGCCAGTACTTACTGTTTTGATGTAGTAGCTTTGAAATATTTTTGGAAATCAGGAGCTGTGATGGTTCGAATTCTATTCTTCTTGCTCAAAATGGCACTAGGTAAGTATTTTGATTTTTTGTTGTTTCATGTGAATTTTTATGCAAAAGCTGTTTCTTAACTTTTCTGAGAAGGCTGATATCAAGGTATCCAGAAATTTTAGAAGGCTCTAGATTACAGTATTTCTGGAACTTAAGGGCTGGTCAGAATGGAATACTAGTCCATGCACTGTGCTTTTATTTTTAGAAATGACAACATCTGGGGAGCCTGACTGGCTCAGTTGGAAGAGCATGCCATTCTCTCCTTTTTAAAAAATGTTTATTTATTTATTTTGAGACAGAGAGAGGGCACACAAGCAGAGGAAGGGCTGAGAGACAGAGGGAGAGAATCCCACGCAGGCTCCACCTTCAGCGTGGAGGCCGATCTCAGGAACTGTGAGATCATGACCTGAGTCATGAGCCTCAGAGCATGCCATTCTTGATCTCAAAGTCATGAGGTCAAGCCCCATGTTGGGTAGAGAGATTACTAAAAAAATAAATAAATGGCAACATCTGATGAGAAGATTTAAAATTTTAATGAAGTAAAAATTTTCATTTTTTCTTATGTTTCATGCTTATTGCATCACATCTGGTAAAAGTCCACGCCAAATTTTAAGTATATATTATTATTTCTTTTCAGTTTAGCTTTAACATGTAGGTCTCTGACTCATCTGAGTTGTGTATAGTGTAAGGTAGTGGCTAGTGTTTATTTTTTTATATAGATATCCAGTTGATACAGCTTTATGTATGTATGCATGTATGTATGTATGTTTACTTTTTTTTGAGAGAGAGACAGAGTGCAAGTGGGGAGGAGCAGAAAGTGAGAACGAGTCACGGTCTGAAGCAGACTCTAGGCTCCGAACTGTTAGCACAGAGGACAACATGGAGCTCAAATTCATGAGCTGTGAGATCATGACCTGAGCTGAAGTCTGTCAAACTGAGCCACCCAGGCACCTCCAGCATAATTTATTTAAAAGTCTATTCTTTATCCATGTCAATGAAAATGGAAAGATACCATTCTTTTCATGGGTGAGTATATTCCATTGTGTGTATGTATGTGTGTGTACACACACACACACACACACACACACACACGCCACATCTTCTTTTTCCATCTATCTGTTGATGGATATTTGGGCTTTTTCCATAATTTGGCTATTGTTGGTAATGCTGGTATAAACACCAGGGGGCATATGTCCCTTCAAATCAGTATTTTTGTGTCTTTCAGGTAACTATCTAGTAATGCAGTTGCTGGATTGTAGGGTAATTCTATTTTTAACGTTTTGAGGAACCTCCATACTGTTTCCCAGAGTGGCCAGTTTGCATTCCCACTAATAGTGTAACAGAGTTCTCCTTTCTCTGCATCCTTGCCAACATCTGTTTCCTATGTTGTTCATTTTAGCCATTCTAACTGGTGTGAAGTGGTATCTCATTGTAGTTTTGATTTGTATTTTCCTGATGATGAATGGATGGAGCTAGAGGATATTATGCTAAGTGAAATAAGTCAGTCAGAGAAAGACATATGCCATATGCTTTCACTCATACATGGGATTTAAGAAGCAAAACAGATGAACATGGGAAAAAGAGAGAGAGAGGCAAACCATAAAATAGACCCTTAACTACAGAGAGGGGTTGTGGGTGGGGGATGGGCTAAATGAGGGATGGGTATTAAGAAGGTCACTTGTGATGAGCACTGGGTGTTATATGTAAGTGATGAATCACTAAATTCTACTTCTGAAACTAATATTACACTATATGTTAACCAGCTAGAATTTAAATAACAGCAAAAATAAAATCTTTAGGGCAGAGATAATTTCCTGTAGTTATTTGTATATTTCTTATATTCAGCACTTATTCTTCAAAGGCTGGCATAGTGCTTAATAAAGGTTTGCATTTTGACTGGAAAAAAAAGAAAAATACTATTAATCTGTTTTCAGATAAATGCCCTCTGATCAAGAAATTTGCCTAAAAATGTCTATTCTTTAACCATTAAATTACTTTGATATCTTTGTAAAAATATTAGTACATTTTAGTTTATTTTTGAACATTCTATTCTGTTTCTGGATATATCTATATGTTTGTTTTAATGCCAATGAGGACACAATGTTCATTATAAGAGCTTAAGGGTAAGCCTTGAAATTAGTTGCAGAGTAAGTTCCCCAAATGTGTTCTTTTTTTGAGAGTGATTTGCTATTCTAGGTACTGTCAAATTTCTACATTTCTGTATAAATTTCAAAACAGGTTTATCAGTTTCTCCAATAATCCTGTTGGGTTTTGGTTGAAGTTACATTTTGCAATGACATGGATAGAGCTAGAATGTATTATGCTAAGTGAAATAAGTTAATCAGAGAAAGACAAATACCATATGATTCCTCTCATATGTGGAATTTAAGAAAAAACAGATGAGCATACGGGAAGGGTAGAAAAAAAAAGAGAAAAGAGGGAAACAAACCACAGGAGACTCTTAACGATAGAGTACAAATTATGGGTTGATGGACGTGGGTGGACGAGATGGGTGATGGGTACTAAGGAGGCACTTATGATGAGCACTGGGTGTTGTATGTAAGTGATGAACCACTGAATTCTACTCCTGAAACAATATTGAATTACTGTGTGTTAACTAACTAAAATTTAAATGAAAATAAAAGAGAAATTGCATTGAAAATTTAGAAATTGTATGGTAAAATATTGAGTTTTCTATTCTATCAACATGATACATCTCTCAGTTTATGTATTTAATTTTCTTAACAGTGTTTTCTACTTTTCATGAACAGATGTTGAATATATTCTTAAAATATAACCCCAATATTTCATTTTTAAAACCAGTATTGGACATAATATTTTGTTTCTAATTTCAATTTCTAATTGTTGAATGCTATTGCAGATATATAGTTGATTTTTTTTATATAGACTTATATACAGTGACTTGGATAAATTCACTAATTAGGTCAATTATTTATTTTAGTGCACTTAATATTTTCTCTGTACACAATTATGCCATTTGCACAGAAACGTATTTTTATAATTTTGCTTCTTCCTTCCTAATCTCTAGGTCTTTTATTTCTTTTTATTTTCCTGTTGCAATGGGTAGGACCTAGACTGTAATATATAATAGTAATGGTGAGTGGATATCTCTATATTGTCCCCAATCTTAGAGAGAGAGGATTCATCATTAACATGGTGGCAGGTATAGATTTTATAAAGATGCTCTTTATCAAGTTTAACAAATAATTTTCTATTGTATTTGCTAACACCTAAAAAAATCTTAAATCTGGGTCAAGACTTATCAGGTTTTTATGAATCTTTCACATGATCAAGTGGTTCTTCTCCTTTATGCTGTAGTGACTCATATTGAGTGATATTTGGATGCTAAACCAACCTTTTATTCTTAGGACCAACTCCACATAGTTATGGTACATTATTATTTTTAGAAATTACTGATGGATTTGATTTACTGGTATTTTGTTAAAAGGTTTTTGCTCATGTTCATAAGGGGTATTTGTCTGTCAATTTCTTTCTTGTAATCTCACTTGGTATTTAGGCGGTGCAGGGTTCATATAATGAGTTGCATAGTGTTTTCTCCTCTATGTTTTGAAAGAGTGTGTATAGGATTAGTTTGTTTGTTTGTTTGTTTGTTTAGTCAGTCAGTTTTTTATTGAACGTGTTACAAAAGAAGTTTAGTTAAAAAGACTGAAGCTCATGCATCATTACACTCCTCAGACTCTTCTCTACTTACCCTTTCTTCTCCTCCACTGGGGCAGTGACGGAGAGGGAGTAGGACCTCCTCCTGGTGCAACAGGACCTGCTGGTCAGACTCACTAGCCCCTGTGTGTCGCAGGTGAGGATCTTGATTTTGACATTGGCCAGGGCCTTTACAAATAAGCCTGGCCAGAAAGGTTCAGTATTTACACTGACTGCTTTAATGATGGCATTGATCTTATCCTCCTTAACATTCACCTCATTGGGTGCAGGATGAAGGCTGAGAACATACAGGTGAGCTTGGGGACCAAGATGATGGTGTGGGCCAGTGCTGGGAAGGCCCTGCTGGGCTTGGGCCCAGTTGCTGAATGAACTTAGGGCCTCACCCCAATGTGTCCTTACTTTTTTTTAGAAGGACTGAGAACCTTAGTGGCAGCTGAGGAAAAGCAGTATTTATTTTAAAAATATGGGTAATTAAGAAGTGAAGCCATTGGGTCTGGAGTTATTTTTGAGAAGGATTTTAACCACAATTTATTTTTTTAAACTGATATAGGACTATTCTGGTTTTCTATTTCTTCTTCAGTCAGATTTTGTAATGCTTTTCAAATAGTTGGGGGTTTTTTCTTCAAATAATTGGTTTTTCAGTTGTCAAATTTATTGGCTTTAATTTGTCATAATATTACCTACTATTGTGTTAATGTCTGTAGAATCTGTAATGCTGTATTATCTTTTACTCTTGATATGAGTAATTTGTCTCTTTTTTTTCTCTCTTATCTTTTCTCACTCTCCCTCCTTCCCTGTTCCCTCCTGNGGCGCGAGTGCAAGTACGGAGCTCCTTACTTCTCCACCATCTTGTCCTCTCTCTCCCCTCCTGCTTATTATTCTGGCTAAGGCTTTGTCAATTTTATTCAAGCTTTTCAAAGAATCAGTTTTTTGTTTCATTACTGTTTTGTTTTTCATTTTGTTTCATTGATTTTTGTTTTTATTCTTATTATTTCCTATCTTTTATTTTCTGATTAATTTCCTCTTATTGTTCTACCTCTGTAGGTCAAAATCTTTGATAATGGATTTTAGACATTATTTCTTTTCTAACATATACATTTTATGGTTCAAATCTTCTAAGGACTTTTAGTGCTTTTAAATATTCTGATATGTAGTGCTTTAAATTTCATTGGTTTCAGAGTATTTTTTGTTTTGTGATTTCCTTTTTTAATTGAAGTAAAACTCACATAAGATAGAAGTTACCACTTTAACCATTTAAATATTTATAATCATTGTAAATTTAGTACATTTGCAATGTTGTGCAATCATCACAACTACCAGACCAGCACAGTCACCAGTTCTAAATCACCATCAGACAATGGTCCACCGGTTTTCAATTTTCTGATTTGATTGTCGGTCAATACTTACTAGATAGATGGATGATAGATAGATAGATAGATAGATAGATAGATAGAGGTTTTTTTTCCTTCTTCTTTTTTCCCTTTTCTACTCTGGTTATTGGTTTGTTTAAGCAGGCATTTTTATTCTTTTGACACCTCTTCTGTATCTCTTTCTTATTTATTTTCCTCTCTCTCTCTCTGGATTAAGCCATATAGTTTCTCTGAATCTCTGCCTGGTCATTTTCCCCCCACCTTGGTCATTTGTCTCTTTGTATGGGATAAGGCTTCTTCTGCATCACCCCCCTTTTAAATTTTTTCAATGAACAAATCAAAACAAACCTTGTGGAAAGTCTAAACCACTACTATGAGTAAGGAGATTAAAACAATAGAGTCACAACAGATGTGGGGAATAAGTTTAGGAATCCCTGAGCCTGAACTAAATGGGTTAACAAGACAAGAAGAATTACAAAGCCCTAGGATACCCACACCCAAGTTTGGATAAATAAGATTATGTAAATAAGCATAGAGAGGATGGGGCCAAGACCCCTAAGATAGAGAGGGGGACAAAGGCCCCCAGAATAGAGAGGGTGGGGCAAAGGCCCTAATACAAAGGTATATGAGGGAATCAAGATTAGGTATTTGGGGTGAAAATGCCCCCCAATTTAGTACTATAACAGAAAGCTGCCTTCACAGAAAGGAATGACCAAATTAGGTAACCAGGTAAATAGGGCTATAAGCAACTTCGAGTGAAGTTTCCCAGAGTGGAGCTAATTAGCAAAAGAAAGGTGCCTTGTTGACCTTGAGGCAGCATGCTTTATCTGTCTTATCCCCTAGACTAGCTAAAATAAACAGACACAGTGCATCATGAGTGCTGTTAACATCCATCTGCCCAGAGCCAGGATTTTGGTTTATATTGACCCAAACTCCTAACACCGTATATCTTCAAAACTCATTTTCCCTCATGCTCATGAGTTAATGTTCACAGACTCATTGTATCTTTGTGCATGCCCATCATATTTGTAAGCCTTCTGATCTTAATAAATATGGAGCAAGGACACTTATTTGGGGCTCTTGTCTTCTTGGATATTAGCCATCTCTCACATTTTAATCCTGCATCCACTTTCTTGCTGGAGAAGTAAGAACTTTAGACCTAGAATCTACAACAGAAAGCATGCAACACATTCCAAAAACACCTCCTAAAGGGCCAGGCCCTGGGCAGTGTATGACCCCTTTTTAATATAGCAGTGCTCACAGGTGCAGGACACATAATAAGCTATTAAAACACATAAAGGACAGAAAACTAGCAGACCTGTTCACTGAAACTTGGCAGCCCAGAAGGGAGTGGCAGGAAATATTCAATGTATTGAATAGGAAAAATATTCAGCGAAGAATCCTTTATCCAGCAAGGCTGTCAATCAGAATAGAAGGAGAGATAAAGGCTTTCCCAGACAACCAGAAACTGAAGGAGTTCATGAACACTAAACCAGCCCTGCAAGAGATCCTAAGGGGAACTCTGTGAGTGGAATGCTTCAAAGACTACAAAGGACCAGAGATGATACAATGATACTCTGAATGTCAGTGGACTAAATGACCCAATTTAAAGACATAGGGTATCAGATGGATAAAAAACCAAGATTCTTCTATATGCTGTTTATAAAAGAATCACTTTAGACCTGAGGACACCTGAAGATTGAAAGTGAGGAGATGGAGAACCATCTATCATGCTACTGGAAGTCAAAACAAAGCTGGAGTAGCCATACATATATCAGACAAACTAGATTTTAAACTAAAGACTTTAACAAGAGAGGAAGAAGGGTATTATATCAAAATCATGTGATCTATCCATGAAGAGCTGCAATTGTAAATGTTTATGCCCCTAGCTGGAAGCACTAAAATATATGAATCAATGAATCACAAACATAAGCAATCTTATTGATAAGGATATGGTAATTCCAAGGGACTTTAATACTCTACTTACAGCTATGGACAGATCATCTAGGCAGAAAATCACTAAAGAAACAATGGCCTTGAGTGATACACTGGACCAGATGGACATGGCAGATATATTTAGAACTTTTCATCCAAAAGCAACAGAATACACATTCTTCTCAAGTGCACATGGAACATTCTCCAAGATCACATACCACGTCACAAAACAGCCCTCGATAAATATAAAAGAATTGAGATTATACCGTGCATATTTTCAGATCCCAATGCTATGAAACTTGAAATAAACCACAAGAAAAAATTGGAAATACTCCAAATGCATAGAGGTTAAAGAACGTCCTACTAATGAATGAATAAGTCAACCAGATAATTAAAGAAGAAATTTAAAAACATATGGAAGGAAATGAAAATGAAAACATGACAGTCCAAACACTTTAGGATGCAGCAAAGGTAGTCCTAAGAGGAAAATACATTGCAACCCAGGACTAGTTCAAGAAACAATAAAAATCCCAAATACAAAACCTAACCTTACACCTATAGGAATTAGAAGCAGAAGAGCAAAGAAACCCCAAAGCCAGCAGAAGAAGATAAATAATAAAGATTAGAGCAGAAATAAACAAAGCAATATAGAATAATAAAAAAAAACCAGTAGAACAGATCAATGAATCTCAGAGCTGCCTTTTTTGAAAGAATAAACAAAATTGATAAACACCTAGATAGACTTCTCAAAAATAAAAGAGAGCAATCAAATAGATAAACTCACGAATTAAAGAGGAGAGATCACAACCAACACCACAGCAATACAAACAATTACTAGAGAATACTATGAAAACCTATATCCCAATAAACTGGGCAATATGGAAGAAATGGACAAATTCCAAGCACCCACACACTACCAATACTCAAATGGGAAGAAATTAAAATTTTGAACAGTCCCATAACCAGTGAAAAAATTGAATTAGTTATCAAAAATTTCCCAACAAACTCTGGGAACAAGTTCTGGGCCAGATGGCTTCCCAGGGGAATTCTACCAGACATTTAAAACAGAGGCAATACCTATTCTTCTCAAGCTGTTCCAAAAAATAGAACTGGAAGGAAAGCTTCCAGACTCATTCTGTGAAGCCAACATTACCTTGATTCCCAAACCAGACAAAGACCCCACAAAGAAGAGGAATTGCAGGCCAATATCCCTGATGAACATGGATATAAAAAATCTCAACAAATGAATTTAACAGTATATGAAAAAATTATTCACCATGATCAAGTGGGATGCATTTCTGGGCTGCAGGGATGATTCAATATTTGCAAATCTGTCAATGTGAGACATCACATAAATAAAAGAAAGAATAAGAACCATATGATCCTGTCAATAGATGTAGAAAAAGCATTTGACAAAATATAGGAGCCTTTCTTAACAAAAACTCTCAAGAAAGTTGAGATAGAAGGAACATACCTTAACAGCATAAAAGCCATATATCAAAGGCCCACAGCTAATATCATCCTCAATAGGAAGAACTGAGAGCTTTTTGCCTAAGGTCAGGAACACGTCAGGGATGTCCACTCTCACCACTGTTGTTTAACATAGTGTTAGAAGTCCTAGCCTCAGCAATCAGACAAAAAAATGAAATAAAAGACATCCAAATTGGCAAAGAAGTCACGCTTTCACTTTTGGCAGATGACATGATACTCCACATAGAAAATCCAAAAGATTCCACCAAAAAACTGCTAGAACTGATACATGAATTCAGCAAAGTCCAGGATATAAAATCAATGTCCAGAAATCGGTTGCATTTCTATACACCAATAATTAAGCAACAGAATGAGAAATCAAGGAATTGATCCCATTTACAATTGCACCAAGAACCATAAAATACCTAGGAATAAACCTAATCAAAGAGGTAAAAGATCTGAATGCTGAGAACTACAGAAAACTCATGAAAGAAATTGAAGAAGACACACTAAGTTGGAAAAGCATTCCATGCTGATGGATTAGAAGAAGAAATATTGTTAAAATGTTGATACTACTCAAAGCAATCTTCACATTCAATACAATCCCAATCAAAATATCACTGGCATTCTTCTCAGAGCTAGAACAAACAATCCTAAAATTTGTTTGAAACCACAAAAGACCCTGAATAGCCAAAATAATGGTGAAAAAGAAAACCAAAGCTGGAGACATCACAGTCCCAGACTTTAGCCTGTCTGGGCTACAAAGCAGTAACCATCAAGACAGTATGCTATTGGCAGAAAAACAGACACATAGACCAATGGAATAGAATAGAGAACCCAGAATTGGATCCACAAATGTATGGTCAACTAATATTTGACAAAGCAGGAAAGAGTATCCAATGGGAATAAGGCAGTGTCTCTAGAAAATGGTGCTTGGAGAACTGGAGAGCAATATGCAGACAAATGAAATTGGACTACTTTCTTAACCATGCACAAAAATAAACTCAAAACGGATGAAAGACCTAACTGTGAGACAGGAAACTATCAAATTCCTAGAGGAGAAAACAGGCAACAACCTCTTTGACCTCAGCCACAGAAACTTCTTACTTGACATGTCTCTAAAGGCAAGGGAAATAAAAGCAAAAATAAACTATTGGGACCGCATCAAGATAAAAAGCTTCTGCACAGTAAAGGAAACGATCAATGACACTAAAAGGCAACCGACAAAATGGGAGAAGATCTTTGCTAAAAATATTAGATAAAAGGTTAGTATCCAAAATATATAAAGAACTTACCAAAGTCAACACCCAAAAAACAAATAATCCAATGAAGAAATGGGCAGAAGACATGAATAGACACTTTTCCAAAGAAGACATCCAGATGGCTAACAGACACATGAAAAGATGTGCACCATTGCTCATCATCAGGGAAATACAAATCAAAACCACACTGGGATACTACCTCACACCGGTCAGAGTGGCTAAAATTAACAACTCAGGAAACAACAGATGTTGGTGAAGATGTGGAGAAATGGGAACCCTCTTGCACTTTTGTGGGAATGCAAAGTGGTGCCACCACTCTGGAAAATGGTGTGGAGGTTCCTAAAATAATTAAAAATAGGGGTGCCTGGATGCCTCAGTCAGTTAAGCTCCTACTTTGGCTCAGGTCATTGTCTAGCAGGCTTGTGAGTTCTAGCCCTGCATCCGGCACTGTGCTGACAGCTCAGAGCCTGGAGCCTACTTGGAATTCTGTGTTTCCCTCTCTGTTTGCCTCTTCTCCACCCAGGCTCTGTCTCTTAAAAATGAATAAACGTTAAAAATTTTTTTAATTAAAAAATTAAAAATAGAATTATCTTATTACCCAGGAATAGCATTACTAGGAATTTATCCAAAGGATACAGGAGTGCTAATTCATAGGGGCACATGTACCCGAATGTTTATAGCAGTGCTATCAACCATTACTAAATTATGGAAAGAGCCCAAATGTCCATCAACTGATGAATGGATAAAGAAGATTGATCTATATATACGATGGAATACAACTTGACAATGAGAAAGAATGAAATCTTGCTATTTGCAACAATGAGGATGGAACTAGAATGTATTATGCTGACTGAAATAAGACAGAGAAAGAAAGGTATATGTTTTCACTCATATGTGGAATTTGAGAAGCTTAACAGAAGATCATGAGGGAAGAGAAGGAGGAAAATAGTTTCAAACAGAGAGGATAGCAAGCCATAAGAGACTCTTAAATACAGGGAACAAACTGAGGACTGATGGGGGAGTAGAGGGGAGGGGAAAATGGGCGTTGGGCACTGAGGACGACACTTACTGGGATGAGCTCTAGGTGTTGTATGTAAGCGATGAATCATGGGAATCTACTGAAGCCAAGAGCACATTGTATACACTGTATGTTAACTAACTTGATAATGAAATATATTTAAAAATAAATTAAAAACAAAACAAAAAATAAAACAAACAAAAAGAATAAAAAGTTTGGAAAATTAAGTTGAAAAACACTATTGACATTAGATAAAAATAAAAATACTTAGAATAAATCTAATAGATTATGTGCAAGATCTCTGGAAAGTTTACACTATCTGATTTCAAGACTTCATATAAAGATAAGTAACTGACATAAGATAAACATATAATTATATGGAACAGAATAGAGAGTCCAAAAAGAAGCCAATACAGACTTAATTGATTTTCACAAAATATTGTCAAAGCAATAATGGAGAAAGTAAAATCCTTTTAACAAAAGGAGCTAGAGGGGCACCTGGGTGGCTCAGTCGGTTAAGCGTCCAACTTCGGCTCAGGTCATGGTCTCACGGTTCGTGGTTTCGAGCCCCGCATCGGGCACTGTGCTGACTGCCAGCTCAGAGCCTGGAGCCTGTTTTGGATTCTGTATCTCCCTTTCTCTCTGACCCTCCCCTGCTCACGCTCTCTCTCTCTCTCTCTCTCTCTCTTTCTCTCTCTCTCTCTCAGAAATAAATAAAACATTTTTAAAAAGCTAGAATAAGTGGATATCCATATTGATAAAAATGAATCTCAGCTTGTAAGTCACATCACATAAAAATTAATTTGAGATAAATCATATACCTAAAGGTAAGAGTAAAAAGTATAAGTATTCTAGAAGATACTGCAGCACATCTTTGAAGACTTGAGTTTAACAAAGATTTCATCGTTAACATCAATTAGTTTTAATTTAAATATCAATAGCCAAGCATCAAATATTTTAAAAGAAAATATAGTTGAATATTTTTGTGACCTTGAGGCATTCAGTTATTAAAGGAAACAGAGGAATCTTTTTTTCATAAATAAAAGCTTTATGAACACCAATATTTAAATTATGAAGTGCTGTTAATGGAAATAACTTCAGCATAAATGCAAAGACTAGAAAACATTTGCAAGACATTTGAGTTACAAAGGATTATTGCTTACAATACATAATGAACTTCTACAAATTGAAAATAGAGTCAGTGAAAAATGGACCAAAGACACTGACAGGCATTTCAACCAAAAGAAAGATGTGGTGAGTAAATATGTGGAGTGATAATCAGCTTATTATAATTTTGGAAATGCCAAGGAAACCTGCAATGAGATGACATTCTATGTTCATTTAATTTGCAAAAACTAAGAAATTTGGGACTCATGGGATGTAGAAGACATGACCCAAAAGGATGTATTTTATAGTATTTTATATTGCTGCTGGAAGTGTATTTTAGTACAACTACTTTGGAAAATAATTTGGCGTTATCTAACAATCTTGAAGATTCACATAACCTCAACTTATAGTTTCAATTCAAGCAGTGGTTGGCGTGTGTACATCTGGAGTTCTGTGCCAATCTTTACAGCAGCCTTTCAGTGATACTGAAAATGTGGAAATACCCAGAAAGCTATCAACGAACATCAGCTGTGAAGCACTAGTAGGAGCATTGCCTGAGCCCAAAGAATGTACTTTAGGATACAGCAGCTATAGACCTGAATAGGAGACTTCTACAGAACAAGCATGTCCAGAGGGAGGTGAGCATTTTAGTTTTTCTGTGATGGGAAATAACTCATGAAGAATGTCTGAGAAGGTAGCCTTCTCTAGTTGCTTGAAAACAGATTCTTAAGATATTGGTGAAAATTTCATCTCAAGTTTGAGATCCTAGTTTTTGTTTGTTTGTTTTTTAGTTAGAAATATGGCTGCCATTTATTATTCATTTGTTCATTCATTCATTCTCATGGGTCAGTTTAATCTTCAAAACAATGATATGTAGTCTTTTTTTGAAGATAAGAAAAACTGAGTCTGAGAAAGGTAAATAAGTTATTTCAAGGTAGGAAAACATATTCATGGTACTGGTTAGATTGGAGGCTGGGTCTGTCTGTGTTTATGTGATGTCTAGGTGCTATAAGTTGTCATTGCTCCTCTTTCTTTTTTTTTTTTAGTTTAAGTTTATTTATTTATTTTGAGACAGGGAGAGAGAGAGAGAGAGAGAGAAGGAGAGAGAGGGAAGGAGAAGGAGAGAAGGAGAGTTCTAAGCAGGCTTCAAGCTATCAGTGCAAAACCTACATGGGGCTCAATTCCGTGACCTGAGAGGAAATCAAGAGTCAGATGCCTAACTGACTGAGCCACCCAGGTGCCCCATCCTCTTACAATCAGTTATAACTGGGGTTTTTCAGTTGGTCGATGTATTTTAGCTATTCTGCTCAAGTATTTCAACCTAATTGATAATGACAATGAAAGCATACAGTCAATTTGATTTATACATTTGGGAAAGTAAAATTGATTGATTGGACCCACAAATACTCTCACTGAGACCTTGTTTATTGTTCACATTCACCAAATGATAGAGTCTGGCCCAAACTCCTCTCTTACGTATCTAGTCTAGACCTTGGGTAATATTTTTCTGACTTCAGCTTCAACATCACTTCCTTAAGAATACCTTCCCTGAGCATCCCACCTCCATCCTGGTCTAAAGCATGTTCCCATTACACAGGCATATAGCACTGTGTTCTTTTTTATAATGCTCACCACTCTCTCTCTCTTCTTTTTTTCAATAGTTGAATTCTTGCCTCTGAGAGCAGAGACACCAGCTGGGCTGTGAAGGCAGATTTGTATTTAAGTTTCAGTTCTGCCATTACTCACTTCTGATCCTGTGTAAATTACCTATACTCATAGTACCTCAGTTTCCTCATTTGTAAAATGAAAATAATAATAGTGCCCATCACAAAGGGTACCTCGTATAATGTGTTTAATAAAGGACCTGGCATATAGAACTCCATAGTTAGTTATTGTCATTATTATTGTTGAACAACACCGTGCCTGGTATATTTTAGATGTTCCATGAACATTTATTGGGGGTGCGGGGGAGAAATGAAGAATCCAGGTTCTGATTGTAGCCTGATAATTATCCTATTCCTGTAGATAAATTCTAACCCTTGTCAAAAATGTCCTTGTGTGGTCAGAGGGACTATTGGAGGAAGAGAGAAGCATTTAGCTGTCATTTTGGCAAGGACTCCTAAAATTAACTACTCTTCCCTTGGGGAAATAGCATAGAGCTGAGTCACCACTTAAATCAAACTGGTGCCTGTCTTGTGAGAACTGAAGGAGTTGAGAAGCAAGGTTGTGAGCATTTCTTAGCAGAGTGAACCACAAAGGCAGTGCCTCTCCCTGACTACATCTGTGGCTAGCCATGGGGAGCTGGTGAAATGATGTGAGAAAGTGGATGCATCCCACGGACCAAAGTATGTGGCTCAGCACTGAGCATAGATGCTCTGGAAAAAAGGCTCATAGGAATAGGCTTCAAGAGAATCCTCATCCCAGAGACTTTTTTGACGTCAGTCAACTGCTGACATTTTGGCAATTGGATTTGCTTTTCTGGCTTCAAAAATGGCTGCCATGTTCTTAGGGCCTCTAAGTCCCACAAGTTGTACAGAAAAAACTTAAAAAACAAAAACCTATAGATTTCTGTGAATCCTACAGAAACAGAAATGTGTCAAGCTGCTGAAAACCTCCTCTCCAAAACCCAAAGTCACCTTAAATACAAAGTGAGTGTGTCTACTATCTGAGTTTAATATCTGAACAAGTCAGGTCAGGGGGAGAATCCCAGTCATACAATATATGGGAAGTGTTGGTATGTAAGAGAAACACATATTCTTCTTTTTAATTTTACCTCAAGATTTTTTTTTTCTGGAAACGCTGTGCTTGTTTGTTTGTTTGTCAAACAGTAAATTTACATAAATTAACCTGACTATGACTATGGTTTCTTACACCTCTGACTGAAGAAAAATAAGTATTGTTGAGTCTGCCAAGGGCCAATTCTTGACAAGACTGTAGTTGATAACCCTCAGCACTGAGTTAGTCAAAAATAACTTTTTCTGACCAATTTGTATGTCAGGACTTACTGATTTGTCAGCATTTTTCTGATATTGATCCTAAGGGCCATAGTCAGCAAACGAGTTTGATGAAAAGTTCAGATTTCAAGTGCATCGTTTGCTGGAAATATTACAATATACTTACTAAAGTCTTTCTTAGAGGACTTTGTAGTGCATCATTTTTCTCCCCTTGCCTTTTTTCCTCTTTTACTTTTGGTTTTACTTTTTCTCCTCTTTATTTCTCCTCCATT
This sequence comes from Crocuta crocuta, assembly GCF_008692635.1. Lineage (NCBI taxonomy): Eukaryota > Metazoa > Chordata > Mammalia > Carnivora > Hyaenidae > Crocuta > Crocuta crocuta. Next base: position 60,006 of record NW_027530521.1, on the reverse strand, counting down.
TCTCTCTCCATCCCTTTTGTTGCTTTCTCTCAAATGCTTTATAATAACTAATATTAGTTACCACTGTGGATATTGAATAGATCATAAGACTAGTAAGACACAACACTGTACAAAGCATTTATTTGAATAGCGAATAGGAGTTACATTAAGTTTCCTATTTCCTGGATCAATCCATACTTCATCGTAGAGTCAAATTTGAGAAGAGTACATTATTTTAAGTTTAGAATATATCTTTAGCAAATCGATTAATGAATAGACAATATATCCCACAAAGCAAGGAAACTAAACAAATAATTAAATATTTGTGTTAAAGAGTCTTTTAATCACTTGCTTTAAAATTTTTCTTTTTTTGAATCTGATGACCTTTCTTCTTGACCTTTATCACTGCTTTTCTTAGTCTCCTGTTTCTTCTCACTTGATTAGCTTGCATTTTCAGAATCTCTGCCTTTTAGAGATGCTCAGAGACAACTCTGAAAGGTTTTTTTGGTGATACTCCCATGAGAACAGTAAAATAATACTAACAACAATAGTAAATTTAAACTGATTTTCTCTTCCCAACACTCCTACATGTAACTATATTTGTTACTTACTTTAACAGATGAAAAAACAGAAGCACAGAGAGATAAAATAAATTGATGTTATGTAGTTAATTGGGGGTTCATTCCAGATTCCAATCTAAGTCTTTGGCTTTTATTTCATTTTATTTTATTTATTTTGAAGAGAGAGAACATGAGCAGGGGAGAGGGGTGGGGAGGGGGAGAAGAGAGGGAGAAAAAGAGAGAGAGAGGGAGAGAGCAAGCATCTTAAGCAGGCTCCATGCTCTGTGCAGAGCCTGATGTGGGGCTCGATCCCATGATTCTGGGATCACAACCTGAGCTGAAATCAAGAGTTGGATACTCGACCAGCTGAACCACCCAGATGCCCCTAAGTCTGGATTTTAAACCCATTTCTCTTTACTTTTTAATGCATTTCTACTTTGTTCTTTCTCCTTTATTTCTCTCCCTCTTTCTTTTGCCTCTTTTTCTCTTCTGCCTATCTCAGTGAATGCTTTGTGAATGTTTACTTTTTAGCCAGCATTGGGGATACAAAGATGAATAAGATTACAATTGGAGTAAGGCACATTTTTGTCTTCAAAGACACCGTGTTGAATGAAGAATGAGAGAAGAGTATGAGACAATATGACTAGTGCCATAATGGCCATGTACCAACTTCTCTGAAATTGGAAGGAGGTAGCAATGCCATTTTTAGTCTTGAGGAAGCTGAGAAGTTTCCAGACAGGTAAAGTAGGAAAACGTATGGCTTGTGAAAGAAACTTTATGTGGCTTTGATTCTTTTTTTTATGAACTGAATTAGAACAAATTGAATTTTTCACTGGTAAACATGTCCAAGCATTTTGGAGGGTAAAAAATACATATCTTTGGGTATGTTGAATGTGCCTCACATATGGCTACATGATGGATTGGCTCTTCTAAATTAATGCATGGTATTTTTCTTTCCTGATTTTAAAAGTTACACAGTCTTGTAGAAAATTAAAACAAATCAGGAAATTATAAAGAAGAAAAAATGCCACCTTTATCGTCAATTGTAAGAATATAAAAAAATCAAATAGTTGATATGGTTTTGTGCTTGCTTTTGATTTCTGTAAAACTAGAAAAAAGAAGGTTTTTCCTGAATATTTATTCATTAGAAGAAGGCAACATTATTGAGAATGAGTATGACTTTCTTTTCAGGGAAGTCACTTGTCACCTGAACTGAATTGATGGGGAAGATGAATAATGTGACGGAATTCATCCTCCTGGGCTTGACTCAAAATGTGACACTTCAGAAATTCTCATTTGTTGTATTTTTAATTGTCTACTTGGTCACCTTGGCAGGCAACCTGCTCATCATGGTCACCATCAGTGCCAGCAGGGCCCTCGAAACTCCCATGTACTTCTTCCTGTCTTATTTGTCCCTTATAGATGGCTGCTGTTCTTCCTCCATGACCCCTAAAATGCTCGCTGACACTCTTACCATGAGAAAAGTCATCTCTTTTACGGGATGTATGACTCAAGTCTTTGCGGAACATTTTTTTGGTGCTGCTGAGATTATCCTTCTCACAGTAATGGCCTATGACCGTTATGTGGCCATCTGCAAACCCTTGCACTACACGACCATCATGAGTCACCAGGTGTGTAGCCTCCTTGTAGGAGTGGCCTGGGCTGGAGCCTTTGTCCACGCAACCATTCAGATCCTCTGCACAATCTGGCTGCCTTTCTGTGGCCCCAATGTCATAGATCATTTCATGTGTGACTTGAACCCTTTGTTGAAACTCGTCTGCATGGACACACATACCCTTGGTCTCTTTGTTGCTGCCAATAGTGGGTTCATCTGTTTGTTAAACTTCCTCCTTTTGGTGGTTTCCTATGTGGTCATCTTGCTCTCCCTAAAGACCTATAGCTTGGAGGGGAGACGCAAAGCCCTCTCTACGTGCATCTCTCACATCACTGTGGTCATTTTATTCTTTGTGCCCTGTATATTTGTGTATCTGCGCCCAGCAGTCACCTTTTCCATTGATAAAGCTGTGGCTGTGTTTTATACCATGATAACTCCTATGTTAAACCCTTTAATCTATACATTGAGAAATTCAGAGGTGAAAAATGCTATAAAGAAGCTCTGGATGAAGAGGTGACTTCAATGGAAAAATAATCACAACAGCATAAAATGACTTCATCTTTTAAATGACAAAAAGAAAATAATATAATTTCTATGGTTCAGGGCCTAGTGAACACTATATATAAAAGTATGTTGATGTTGGCACATAAGTCCTCAGAGGAAAGGCACAGGCAGGAAATCATTTGTCATTTAAATATATCCCATTTAAATTTATTTGTTGGTCATTTGGTTGTCAAACTTTGCTTACTTTCAGAATCAGCTGGAATTCTTGTTAAAATGCACATTTCCAGGATATAGCTCTAGAGATTCTGATTCAATGGGAATGTTCTTAGATTGGCACATTTGCATTTTAAACAAATTCTGTGGATGTTTTTAAGCAGGTGATCTATATGTACACTTTGAGCAACAATGCTATAGATTATGCTTGCATCATCTACCTATTAATGAATGATCTTGTTAGAGCATTTCCTGGGAAGTATCTATCATAGCAGATGCTATGAAAGATCATGAAACTCAGTTCTTCATAAGTGATGCTATACAAGCTCACTACATTTGTAACTGTAAAACAAAAATGTCATATTCTGTGAAGATAGAAAATCTCTCCATATTCTTCATCTTCACTTTCTATACTTTTAAATCTTTTGCTGCATCTGGTCTGATTCTTTCTTTTCCTCTCTTGCTTCCAAGTGGAAGGTCTACTATCTATTCTTGCTGAATTATTTGGATTAAAGTTCATTGTTATTGTAATATTAACAGTCATTTACATTGAAAACATTATTTTCATAGTTTTTCCATATGAAGCAGATTTTATGTATCATTTTTATATGTACATTTGGAGGTATATTATTATCACTAAGAAAACAGTCTCTAAGTAAGGTAGTTCTGAGATCAAAACTTACTTTTGCAACATACAGTGTGGACTTCAGTGAACTACAACTTCTTTGAGTTAAAGGAGAGTGATAGAGATATTATCAAGATTAGTATAGAATCCTTGTAGACCTTTTGTTACCAATCAATTCTCAATAGCTGTTAGTCATGAAATTTATTACTGGAATCTCTGTAACAGTACAGAACCACTTAGTCTATTTTTTGAGCATTAGAAGGGATAATACATTGTTTCTTTGTACCTTCTGTGAAGAATAATACTCTGAGCCTACTGGCCTTGTAAAATTCTTGGGGGGCTGGAATGCTTCCCAACATCTTTGGCCATTGCTTTCCCATGCTATTCTGTTTTTCTTCTTTCCATTGGCCTCATGCTTCCTAGATCTGGGGGGCTGATCCATTTATGGGTATGACTTTTTTTTCTGACAAGTCCAAATTGAAGAGCCACAAAGGCATTTTATTATGAACCTGAGGTCAACACAACAGGCAACCGGACTATGAACAGAATTAAGTGAGATATTTGTTTGGAGGAGGTGGTTTGGTTGAGTGGTGAGGGTAGACTCTGGAGTTAGATTTCCTGGGTTCAATGTGACCTGGGAAAGTTATTTTACCTTTCAACAATATTTTCTTTTTCTGTAAAAAAATGGAAACAATAATATGTATTTCATAATGTTTTGGGGTCTTATAAGTGGGATTATATATGTTAAATGCTTATGAAAGTTCATGGCACATAGTAAACATTATAAAAGTATATTGAAAAGAAAAAAACTGACTGGTGATGACCTGATTCTTAATACAGACAGATTTTTGCTTCTCTCTCTTCTTGAACTACCAAGGCCTTCATTATCTCTGGGACAGGACCTCTATGGATCTTACCTTGTTCCCTGTCTCCTTGTGTGATGAATACTACGTCAGATAACTTTTCCCTTGAACTTTAGGTAAGAGAATTTTTTACCTTTAGGTTATTATTCAGCCCCTGGAAGTCACTAACACTTTAGTGGAAGTTTTGGGTGATGTGGAAAAATTTGGATTATAGAGTAAGCAGAAGTATTATTGAATTCTATCTTGTTAGTTTATGTAACATTGTGTGAATTTCACAGCTCTCAGGACCTTATTTTAATCTTTGCTCACACATACAGTGAAATAGTAACACATTTTTCAAAGGGTAGTTTTAAGCATTAGATGAGACACTGTATGCCAAGTGTCCAGGACTATGCTTGTCACTCAGTGGGTACTTAATAAATGTCATTGTATTTGATACCCCCTCACTTCTTCATTTGGATCCTATTTCTGTCTAATTTAAAAAACCCCTCTGATTTATACATATTATTGAACTCTATGTAGGTATTTCTATTAGGAGGTCATGAGGCACTTTGAAAATTCTAAGAATAAAGCCCTCAAATTAATGCAAGATGGATGAGATTAACTTTCTAAAAAATTCACCTTGAAAATGTGAATGTTGGGGCGCCTTGGTGGCTCAGTCGGTTGAGCGTCTGACTTTGGCTCAGGCTATGATCTCACATTCGTGGGTCTGAGCCCCACGTCGGGCTCTGTGCCGACAGCCAGCTCAGAGCTGGAGCCTGTTTCAGATTCTGTGTCTGCCTCTCTCTCTGACCCTCCCCTGCTCATGCTGTCTCTCTCTCAGAAATAAATAAAACATGAAAAAAATGTGAATGTCTCCAAAGTTACAATTAGATTAAGGAAGACCCCCAAATTTAACAAACTTTTTATGACCCATTAAAAAATCTTTAGTACAATAATTAGTAATTGTAGCAAAAGCGATTCCTACTTACTACAGTTTGGCTGATACTACAAAGGAAAGTTACTGTTTAATCCCCTAAGATCCCTATGAAATAGATAACATTATTCCTGCTTTCCAGAAGAACTGAAGTATGGAAAATTGAAATCATTTACTTTAGGTTGCAGAACTAGAAAATGTCTGAAATGGGATTTGAACCCATGTATTTTGGCTTTAGAGCTTGCACTCTTAAGCACTGTGGTATACATCATAATAATGACACAGATCATATAACAATTTCTAGTGGAGGGAGATAGGCAATAAGTAAGTTAATGTATATATAAAAAATTTCATTCAAGGAGAAAAGTGCTCAAGAATGGAAAGGTGTGTGGGGCACCTGGGTGGCTCAGTCAGTTAAGCCTCCAACTTCGGCTCAGGTCATGATCTCACAGTTCCTCAGTTCGAGCCCCGCGTCGGACTCTGTGCTGAGAGCTAGCTTGGATCCTGGAGCCTGGATCTCCCTCTCTCTCTGACCCTCCCCTGCTCATGCTGTCTCTCTCTCTCTGTCTGAAATAAATAAAACATTAAAAAAAAAAGAATGGAAGGGTGTGAGGTGATAGTGACTCAGAAGGCAAGGGACCGCTTCAGGTTTTGCCTTCAAGGAAGACCCCACAGCAAGATTTTACAGCATTTATTCATGGCCAGGAGTGAGAGACAGTGAGCTGAAGATCATGAGTAAAATCACCAGAGAGGAATTTCTGTAGGTGGGAAGGGGATTTTTATCTGACATGGTTGAGTGTCATTAAGTGCTCTCTTCTGACTCAGAGATCACCAAGCAACCTTAAACGTACACTTAATTCAGCTCTTATTAAAATCAGGATGAAGTGAAATACATTCATCACCTCACAAAGTGACTTTTGTGTGTGTGTGAGAACATTTAAGATCCACTCTCAAGTGTATAACACAGTACTGTTAACTCTGGCACCAAACTGATTATTAGAGACCCAGGATTTATTCATCTTAAATCCAAAGTTTGTACTTTTTGACCAACATGCCCCCCTTTCCCTTCCCTCAGCTTCTGCCAACCACTGTTCTACTCTCTGATTCTTTGAGTTTGACTTCTCTTCTTCACTTTTGAAGGATAATTTCACAGAACACAGAATTTTAAGTTGGTTTTTTTTTTCTTTCTCTCAACCCTTTAAATATTTCACTCCATTCACTATTTCTTGCGTGGTCTCTGAGGAGAAGTTGGATGTAATTCTTTCCTCTTCTCCTTGTGGTGGTGGTCCCAGACGATTGGCAGAGATGTTATTGCCTAGGAATGCCTGTGGCACTCACCCGGGCCCATATTGCTTCTAGAAGTCCCCACAGACATTTCCCCCACTGAAGCCAGAGTTGTGGCTGGATTGGCCTTTGTGATTCTTATTAGGATTGCAGGACACACTTCACTGCAGCAAAAACGATCAGGGAACTTTGAGGAACAAGATTTATTACACACTAGTCCTGGAGGCTACAGGGCATATCTGGGGCCACACCTGAGGAGGTTGTAGGTAGAGAGTAAAAGAGCACAGACCTGAGGCTCTGCATTTGTTAGGGTCTGGTGGAGTGGGATGGATATCTAAGGTTTCATGGGTTCACTATTTATTGACTGCTTTAAAGCATGAGAGTGGGAATTAGAGGGTGGAAAGGGGGGCACCTGGGTGGCTCAGTGGGTTAAGCATCTGACTTTGGTTCAGGTCATGATCTCACTGTTTGTGGGTTCAAGCCCCGCATCGGGCTGTGTGCTGATTGCCAGCTCAGAGCCTGGAGCCTGCTTCAGATTCTGTGTCTCCCTCTCTCTCTGGCCCTCCCCTGCTCATGCTGTCTCTCTCTCTCTCTCTCTCTCTCTCTCTGTCAGAAATAAATAAAATATTTTTAAAAAATAGAGGGTGGAAAGGGAGAAGTAGGGTGACTCAAGGGGTCAGTTACTGATGTGACCCTGGGCTTCCTGAAAGAGGGAACTTCATGAGTGGGGGTGACTTACTTCCTTGTCTGGTAGCTGTGTCATATAGCTGGCAATATGTTTATTCACGAGGGATGCCTTGTGAAATATGTGCATCGGTGATCAAAAACCTAATGTGAAGCACTTACACTGTAATCAAAGAGCTTAATGTCTGGGATACCCACTCCTCTATAGGTAAGATGTTTTTTCCTCTGGGCTCTTTCAAGATTTATAAGAGTATCTTTGATTTTCTGAAGTTTGAATATGATATATCTACATATGGATTTTTGTTTGTTTGGCATTTGCCTTATGAGGTATTCACTGAGTTTCCAGAGGCTTGGTGTTTGACATTAATTTGGGGAGAAGTTCTCAGTCATTATTTCTTCAAATATTGCTTCTGTTCCTTTCACTTCTTCTCTTTCTGGTATTCCCATTACACAGATGTTACCCCTTTGGTAGTGGTCACACAATTCTTGCAAAGTCTGTTCTGGTTTCTTTATTTTCTGCTTTTTGTTTTTCAGCCTGTTTCCGTTTTGATTTTCAGTTTGGGAAATCTCTATTGCCATGTCTGAAGGCAATGTCTAGCTATTAATGAGCCCTGTCAAAGGCATTCTTGATTTCTGTTGGTCTTTTTGATCTCTAGCATTTCTTTTCGACTCTTCCTTAGAATTCCTCTCTTCTTACATGATCTACCTGCTCTTATTTTTAGGGATGTAGCAGGGCAAGTGTTCTGTAGTCTATCACAGAGTGTCAGTCTTTAGGTGAGCCTGGACTCTAGGACTGGATAGTTCACCAGGGCTTCTTGTCCAACCTCTCCATAATCTGATAGGTCTAAAAGTATCTTTACATATAGATTTCCTTCTCAGATTTGGTGGAAAACCACAGTGAACAGAAGCAAGAATCAGTCTTGGACACACTGCAAGTGCATGACTCGATGATGTATCTGGTTAGAAGGCAAAAAATGGCCAATGACTTTGCCTCTAGTGGGGAGAAGATGCTGTTCTCTTCAGAACTGTTAAAACTCTTTCAGGAGGGTTGATGAGTATTTCAAGAATGTCTTCTCAAGATCTTGGTACAATTAGTTTTGCCCTACTACCCGAATAAGATGGCCTGAAAATTGGAATAGTAATTTTTCTTTTTTGAAGTTCCTAGAAAAGAAGTTAGTTTCTAGAGAACAGTTTCCCTTAAATTTTTTTAATGTTTATTTATTATTGAAGGAGAGAGAGAGAGGGAGAAAGAGCGTGCAAGTTGGGGAGGGGCAGAGAGAGAGACATAGAATCTGAAGCAGGTTCTAGGTTCTGAGCTATCAGGATAGAGTCTGATGTGGGGCTCAAACTCATGAGCCATGAGATTATGACCTGAGCCAAAGTTGGACACTTAACTGACTGAGCCACCCAGGCTTCCCAAGAACTTTTTAAAAGTTTCCCTTTTAAGNCATTAAAAAAAAAAGTTTCCCTTTTAAAAAAGCTTTTTGCTGACTTCTTATATCAGGTAGGTTTGTCTGCCTTGATAAATTACCCTAATGTAGAAAATTTTTGTTTTTATGTTTGCACCAAGGGATTCCTTTTAAATAGATCTACAATCAAGTAATAATTTTCTGAAGTAATTAGAAGACTCTATGTAGAAAATGGACGGACATAGTCATACGAAGTCAAATACATTCTTAAGAACTAGTGTGGCTTCTTGTCCTCGGTGGTCATGCTGGATGAAAGAGGCATTTCCAGGTCTTTGTAAGTTAGTTAAAAAGTCCTTCCACTGATTGGGAACAAGCCTTCAGAAGGTAAGTCTGTAAGAGTAAATGGAGGAAGCCAGGCTTTTTAGTTGTGTGAATTACTTTATTTTGTGGGATATTCTTATAAACTTGAGTTTATAAAAATTGAAACAGTGTAAACTTCTCCTGGGATCACAGATTTGAAGTCAATCAAAGTTTATAATTACATGTCTGTCACTGAAGGGTGTATGACTTTGAGAAAATTAAGTATTCTGAGCCTGTTTCTTCAACTATAAAATGAAGATAACAATGCTTGTTATTGTAAAAATAAAATGTTATACATTAAATATGATTCTGTATATATGTGCATATGTAGATGTAGATATATATGTATGTGTGTGCATATATACATATATTTGTATATATATATAATATCTACATAAGTATGGAAATAGCATATGATATACAGTTGTGCATAACAAATAATATATGTTCTTCTCTCAGTGTTAACATTTCCTTTCGTTAAAATATTTTGTACCATGTAAGGAGATGGAGGCCATCTAGGAAGGAATAGATTTTTTTGTGGAAAATTAAAAATTTATCTTTTTTTAATGTTTACTTTTTTTTAGTGAGAGACAGCACAAGCAGTGGAGGGACAGAGAGAGAAAGGGAGAGAGAGAGAATCCCAAGCAGGCTCCACACTGTCAACACAGAGACCAACGTGGGGCTCAAGCTCACGAACCATAAGACCATGACCTGAGTCAAAGTCAGACGGTTAATCTACTGAGCCCCCCAAATTTATCTTAATAAATATTTAATTGATCCCATTTGGAAATGTCATTTAGGTAGTTGAATACAGAGAGCCATTCATAAATTGTTCTCCCACTTTGCATATGTAAATTACCTTGATTCTTCACTTAGGAATCATACTTTATACATGACTTTATACATGTGCATCTTCCATGGAATGCCCTTTCCATCTTCTCTTGTTCTCTCATTTCTCCTTTAAAAGTCAGCTAAACTACTGCTTTCTCTGGGAGGCCTTCCCAGATCCCCTGTCTATTAATGTGTTCTGGCACAGGGCACCCCTAGTCTACATGACTATACTTATAGTGACACTTATTAAATTGATCTGTAATGGTCTGGCCACCTGTATATGAAATCACTGAGAGTAACAGACTATGTCTTATTCAACTGGGCATGTCAATGTCTATGACAGGTTTGACATCAATAGTTTTCCATGTGCATTTTTAATTGAATAAATAAAAAAGAGTAAGCTTATAATGAACTTAAAACTTTTCTCCTTTGTTTTAAAAGCAAACTGTTTCTAATAACTGAAGGCAGCAATTATAAGGAATAGACAGAACCGAGTAAATGGAACCAAAGAGCAATGTGACGGACTTTGTCCTCTTGGGCCTCACACAGAATCCCAAGGAACAGAAAGTACTCTTTGTTATGTTCTTGCTCTTCTATATTTTGACCATGGTGGGCAACCTGCTCATTGTACTGACTGTTTCTTTTAGTAAGACCCTAGACTCACCTATGTACTTTTTTCTTGCTAGCTTATCGTTTATGGATGTCATTTATTCCTCATCTATTTCTCCTGAACTGATTTCAAATTTGTTCTTTGGGGAAAATACCATATCCTTCCAATCTTGTATGACCCAGCTGTTTACAGAGCACTTTTTTGGTGGATCAGAGGTCTTTCTTCTGCTGGTGATGGCCTATGACCGCTATGTGGCCATCTGTAAGCCCTTGCATTATTTGGTTGTCATGAGGCAATGGGTGTGTGTTGTGCTGCTGGTAGGGTCCTGGGTTGGGGGTTTTCTGCACTCAGTAATTCAAGTTAGCACGATTTATGGGCTCCCATTCTGTGGTCCCAATGTCATTGATCATTTTTTCTGTGACATGTACCCTTTACTGAAACTGGTCTGTACTGACACCCATGTCATTGGCTTATTAGTTGCGGCCAATGGAGGACTGATCTGCACAATTGTGTTTGTGCTCTTGCTCATCTCTTATGGTGTCATCTTGCACTCTTTGAAGAACCTTAGTCCGGAAGGGAAGCGGAAAGCCCTCCAGACCTGTGGTTCCCACATCACCGTGGTGGTCTTCTTCTTTGTTCCATGTATTTTCATGTACGTGAGACCTGCTAAGACCTTCCCCATTGACAAATCATTGAGTGTGTTTTATACGGTCATAACCCCCATGCTGAATCCCCTGATCTACACTCTGAGAAATTCTGAGATGATAAATGCTATGAAGAAGCTCTGGAGGAGAAATGTCACATCTTATAGTAAATGAGCGCATCATCCACCATGAAGAGAGTTATTTGACATTAAGGTTCATTTCCCTAGACTACACAAGTCTTCTAAAGTCTGATTCTGACTTTCCTTTCTTCAAAGAATTTATGATAATTATAATTAAAGAATGAAGTAAATTAATGTGCTGTAATAAATTTCGCTCCCTGCTAGGATGTAAGGTCCATAACATCTTGTAGATCTCTTCATTTAGGAATGTGTAATGCCTTTCTAGCAAGGAATCCGTAATAGGTAATGAATTTGTGAGGAAATTTTTATATGATTATACTAAGTTTTAATCAATTTATGAATTTATCTTTCATATATTTTCTGAGACTTGGTATTTTTAATTAGATTCTTGTCATTTAGTTGTTTTTATTATACTATTTAAAACATTTAATGGTGTGTAGGATGTTTTCTTTATTAAATTTCAGTTTTCTTATATAAGAAAAGTTGAAGTGTAACAGGTAATAATAGCAAAAATGAAACCCTTACAGAACAGGAAAAAGTGTAGCACAAATTTCCTACTCATCTCTCAGCACTGTCTCTCTTTCCTAGAGGCAGTCACTTAATCTGTTTCTTAAGATTCATCAGGCAATAATCTTTACAAAGGCATGTGTAAATCCAAATACACGTATGTGTGTTTTTCTGCAAATGTAAATGTTTGCTTTTACTATGCAACATTTTTTTTAACTAAGCTTTTCATATTAGGATAGTTTTTATATATTTTTTATTTTCGTTTTTCATTGAACTATGGTTGACATACTTTATTAGGTTCGCGTGTACGACACAGTCCTCTGACAGTTATGGACATGACAGAATGCTCACCATGGTAAGTACAGTTACCATCTGTCACCACACAAAGGTTTTCCAACAGTATTTACTATATTCCCTATGCTGTACTATGCCCTTTGACTTATATATTTTATAACTGGAAGTTTGTACCTATTAATCACTTTTACCTTATTCGCCCATCCCCTTAGCCCTTCCCCTTCAGTAATCATCACCTTTTTCTGTGTATTTGAGTCTGTTTTTGTTTCTGTTGATTTGGTTATTAGATTTTTTTTTCCTNTTCATTTATTTTTGCTCTTGATTCCTTTGCTTTGGGGGATGTGTCAAGTAAGAGATTGCTGCGGTTATTAGATTTTACATATAAGTGAAATTAGCTGCAACATTGAAGATATTCCATATCAGTCCATTCAGACCTAATTCTTAGTGGTTTTTTGTACTAGGTAGTACTCCCTTATAAATATATATTAAAATTCATGTATGCATTTCCCTTCTGATTGTTTCTAACCTTTTTGTATGACAAAGAATTTTGCAATCAACACGTGTCTTTGAATAGGTGCAAATATGAGTTGCTAGGAGTGGAATTGTTGATATACGTGTTTGAGTCAGTGGTCAGGTAGTTAGATGTCGATATTCATCATTATTGCCAAACTGCCATCCCTGAGATTGTAGTAACGTCTATATTGCTGCACGCAGTCTGTGAGAGTACTTCTTTCCACATTCTCAACCACCTGTACCTAATAAATATTTAAGGCATAGAACAATCTGATTAAAGATTTCATTTTTATAGTTTAATCAAAATCTTTTTTTTCAAAATCTTTTGGTATAATTGAGTTGGAGCATCTTCTCACATACTTAATATGATATGTGTTTATTTTTCTGTGGATTGTCTACTAATATCTTTCTCTGGTTTGATTGTTAGTATTCCCATGCTGATTTTTATGTACTAAAGATACGATCCATTTTACTATTGTATAAGTAATTATTATTTTTCTGGCTTGTGATATTTTTAAAAATTTTATTCGATTTTTTTAAAGTTCATTCATTTATTTTAAGAGAGAGTGCGTGTGCAAGCAGGGGAGGGTCAGAGAGAGAGGGAGAGAGACAGAGAAGCAAGTGCAGTGCAGAGCCCAATGCGGGGCTCGAACTCACCAACTGTGAGATCATGACCTGAGCCAAAATCAAGAGTTGGACACCTAACCAACTGAATCACCCAGGTGCCCCTTAACTTTTTTATACTGTGTAGGATGCTTCTGTCATGTAGACAATTTTGTCTTACATTTTATACTTAATATATATATTTAAAAATTTTTAAACACATATTTATTTTTGAGAGACAGAGACAGAAAACAAGCAGGGGAAGGGCAGAGAGAGAGGGAGATGTAGAATCCAAAGCAGGCTCCAGGCTCCGAGCTGTTAGCACAGGGCCCAATGTGGGGCTTGAACCCACGAACGGCGAGATCATGACCTGAGCCAAAGTCAGATGCTCAACCGACTGAGCCACCTATGCGCCCCATTAATATATTTATGTTTTGTATCTTGCTTAAAAAGACTTTCCTCACTTCATTCATACCAAAGTATTTTTCAACTATTTTTTAGCACTTAATTTTTAAGCTCTTTTTTTGGTTCTATATTAAAACTGTTGATCCATTTGGGAATTTATTTTGATATAGGAGTTAAATAAGGATTAATTTTAGTTGTTTTTCTAATTTTTAGTTGTATTTTTATAGTCATATAATTATCTTTTTACCATTGACTTGAAGTCCTATTATATTCTAACGTCTCATTTGTGTGCCCAATTCAAGATGATTCTATTTCATTGATCTCTTTAGTCATGTCCCGATTGATATACAATATAATTTTCATGATTTATAACACATTTTGATATGTGATGAGACTAGTGGTTTCTCATTTCTGTTCTTTTTCAGATTTATGCCTCGTCTTGCATATTTATGTTTCAAATTCAAGTTTAAAAAAATTTAATGTAAATAAGATAAATAATATATTTAACATTAAAATAAGTTTAGAATGAAGTTAAGTTTAAAATAGTTTAGTTAAGGGGCGCCTGGGTGGCTCAGTCAGTTAAGTGTCTGACTTCAGCTTGGGTCATGATCTCACAGTTCGTGGGTTCGAGCCCCACATTGCCCTCTGTGCTGACAGCTCGGGACCTGGAGCCTGCTTCAGATTCTGTGTCTCCCTCTCTCTGCCTCTCCCCCACTCATACTCTGTCTCTCAAATATATAAACTATAAAAAATTAGAAAAGTAAAATAGCTTAGTTACAAAACAAAACTCAATTGTTAATTTAGGAAGTTTACAGTTTTCAAGTTCTGAGAATTGTTACCCATGAGCAGGTCTTTACATTTAACAAGTCACCTCTCACGTCCTTGGGTACTGCTTCCCTTTTCTGTGTGTGTGACTTATCCCTTCTAGATGTCTATTTTTCATCCATGACCCCTAAAATGCTGCCTGGCACTTCTGCTGTAAGAAAACCACCTCTGTCAAGAAGTACATGACTTAAGTCTTTGTTGAGCACGACATGGCCATCTGCAAACCCCTGTACTATGACGTCATCACAAGTGACAGGGATATGGCTTCCTCTATAAGGTGGCATGTGCTAGAGACTTTGTTCTTACACAATTCAGGTCTTCTTCATGGTGCTTGCATGTGGCTCCAGTGTCATAGACTATCCATGTGTGATATAAACCCTTTGTTGAAACACGTCTGCATGGACACAGTCATACCCTTGGTCTCTTAGTTGCTGTCGACAGTGGGTTCATCTGTCTGTTAAAATTTTCCTCCCGGTGGTCTCCTTGGTGGTCATTATATGCTCCCTGAGGACCGGTAGCTCGGAGGGGAGACAGAGAACCATGTCTACCTGTGTCTCTCACATCATGGTGGTCTTCGTATTGTGTCCTGCATATTTATATATTTGTACCAAATCAGCACCTGCTCCACTGATCAAGTTGTGGCTGTGTTGTGTACCACGGCAACTCTCCTTGTTAAATTACTTAAACCTGTGCACTCAGAAATGTGGAGGTGAAAAATGCCATGAGGAAGTTCTGAGGGGAAATAAAGTAACCTTGAGAGATATCCTTAACTTTATAAAATATGTTTGTTTTTTTAACGGAAAAGAGAGAAGAAGATGATTTCTATGGTGCAGAGGCACATGAACACTATTTGTCCCAAGTATGTTTATTGTGACGTACAGGCACTATGAATCAAGGTCCAGGCAGGAAATTATCTATCATTGTAAAGATATTCTATCTACTTAGATTTATGTATGTCCAATTGATTGTCAAAGTTCAATGTACTGTCAGAATTAGAGTTCTTATAACATGCGGATTGTCGAGACACCGCTCTGGAGATTTTAATTTACTAGTTTTATTGTTGGATGACATATCTACTTTTAGACAAATTACTCAGGTGTATTTGTGCATATACTCTAGGTATTGTGCTATAATTTATGTTCACATCATGACCCTGGTTCTTTAAACATTTTTTTGTACATATTTATTTATTTATTTTTAAAATTCCAGTGTTAAAATACAGTGTTATATTAGTTTCAGGTATACAATATAGTCGTTCAACAATTGTATACATTATTCAGTGCTCATCACAATAAGTGGACTCTTAATCCCCTTCACCTATTTCACCCTTTGCCTCACTCACCTCTCCTTTAGTAACCATCATCTCTCTGTATTAAAGGGTCTCTTTTTTTCCCATTATTCATTTGTTTTCTTTCTTGAATTCCACATATGAGTGAAATCATATGGCACTTGTGTTTCTCTGACGGACTTATTTCACTTAGCATTATACCCTCTAACACACATACCATCTATGTGTTGCAAATGACAAGATTTAATTCTTTTTTATAGCCTAATAATATTCCATTATATACAAATACCACTTGTTTATCCATTCATCTGTCAATGAACAATTCCATAATTTGGGTATTGTAAATAATGCTGCAATAAACACAGAGGTGACCATATCATTGGAAATTAGTGTTTTTGTGTTCTTTGGGTAAATACCCAGTAGTGGAAATAGTAATGGATCATATAGCAATTCTACTTTTTTTTGAGGAGCCTCCGTACTGTTTTCCAGAGTGGCTGCACCAGTTTGCATTCCCGCCAACAGTGCACAGCATTCCCTTTTGTCCACATCCTCACCAACACTTGTTTCTTGCGTTTTGATTTTAGCCATTCTGACAGGTGTGAGGTTATATCTCTTTGTGGTTTTGATTTGCATTGCCCTGATGATGGATGTTTAGCATCTTTTCATGTATCTATTGTCCATCTGGATGTCTTCTTTGGACAAATGTCTGTTCATGTCTTCTGTCTATTTTTATTTGAATTATTTGTTTTTTGGGTGTTGAGTTGTGTAAGTTCTTTATATATTTTGGAAACTAACCCATTATTTGATATGTAATTTGCAAGTATCTTTTCTCACTTGGAGATTGTCTTTTAGTTTTGTTGATTTTTTCCTTCCCTGTGCAGAGATTTTTATTTTTATACAGTCCCACTAGTTTATTTTTGCTTATTTCCCTGGCCTCAGGAGACGTATCCAGAAAAATGTTGCTATAGTCAGTGCCAGAGAAATTACTGCTGATGCTTTCTTCTAGGGTGTTTTTTGGTTTTAGATCTCACATTTAGGTCTTTAACCCACTTTGAGTTTATTTTTGTGTATGGTGTAACAAAGTGTTCCAGTTTCATTCTTTTGCATGTAACTGCTGTCAAGTTTCTAGCACCATTGTTGAAGAGACTGTCTTTTTCCCTTTGAGTGTTCTTGCCTCCTGTCTTGTAGATCAGTTGCCCATATAATCATGGGTTTATTTCTGGGCTCTCAATTATGTTCTATTGATATATGTTTCGTTTATGTGTGTGTGTATGTGCGTGCGCACGTGTGCGCGTGCACGCCAGTATTAAACTACTTTCATTGTTACAGCTTTGTAGTATATCTTCATATCTGGGCTTGTGATACATTCAGTTTTGTCCCTTTTTTTCAAGATTGCTTTTGCTAATCTGAGTCTCTTGTGGTTCCATACAAGACTTGTTCTAGTTCTGTGGAAAGTGCTGTTGGTATTTTGATACAGATTGTATTAAACATGTGGGTTGCTTTGAGTAGTATGGACATTTAAACATATTTCTTCTCCGCATCCATGAATATGAAATATCTTTCCATTTCTTCAATTTGTTTCATCAGTATTATATAGTTTTAAGGGTACAGGTCTTTTGGGGTGCCTGGGTGGCTCAGTTGGTTAAGCATCTGACTTTGGCTCAGGTCATGAGTTCAGAGCCTGGAGCCTGCTTCAAAATTTTGTGTCTCCCTCTCTCTCTGCCCCTCCCCCACTCACTCTCTGTCTCTCAAAATAAAATAAAGATATAAAATTTTTTTTAAAAAAGAGTACAGGTCTTTTACCTCCTTGGTTGAGTTTATTCCTAGGTATTTTATTATTTTTGATGCAGTTGTAAATGAGACTATTTCCTTAATTTCTATTTCTGCTACTTCATTATTAGTGCATAGAAATGCAACACATTTCTGTATATTGATCTTGTATCTGCAACTTCAGTGAATTAATTTATTAGTTCTAGTAGTTTTTTTAATGGAGTCTTTAGGATTTTATATGTATAGTGACCTATCATCTGCAAATAGTGAAAGTTTTACTTCTCCTTACCAATTTGGATCCTTTTTTTTCCTTTTTGTTGTTTGATTTCTGTGACTATGATTTTCAGTACTATGTTGAATAAAAGTGGTGAGAGTGGACACCCTTGTCTTGTTCGTGGTCTTAGGGGAAAAGCTCTCCATTTTTCACCATCGGGTGTGATATTAGCTGTGGATTTTTCATGTAAGGCCTTTGTTATGTTAAGGTATGTTCCCTTTAAATCTACTTTGTTGAGCATTTTTGATGTTGGATTTTGAATGGATGTTGCACTTTGTCAAATGCTTTTTCTGCATCTAGTGAAATGATCATATGGTTTTTATCCTTTCTCCTGTTGTGCTGTATTACGTTGATTGATTTATGAATAGTGAACCATCCTTGCCTCCCAGGACTGAATCCCACTTACCATGACCAATGATTTTATAAACTAATTATTTATTTAACTATTGTTGGATTAGGATTACTAATATTTTTTTGAAGATTTTTGCATCTATGTTTGTCAAGGATATTGACCCGTAGGTCTATTTTTTAGTGTCTTTATCTGGTGGTGGTATGAGGGTAATGCTGGCCTCATAGAATGAATTTGAATGCTTTCCTTCTTTTCTGTTTTTTGAAGTACTTTGAGAAAAATAAGTATTAACTTTTATTTTTTAATTTTTAATGCTTATTTATTTTTGAGAGAAAGAGACAGAAGGGGAGGGGGGGAGGGGCAGAAAGAGATAGAGAGACGGAGACACAGAATATGAAACAGGTTCCAGGGTCTGAGCTGTCAGCACAGAGCCTGACCCAGGGCTCAAACTTGGGAACTGCGACATCATGACTTAGACTGAAGTCAGACGCCTAACCAACTGAGTCACCCAGGTGCCCCTGTATTAACTCTCCCTCCTTCCTTCCTTCCTTCCTTCCTTCCTTCCTCCTTCCTTCCTTCCTTTCCTCCTTCCTTTCCTCCTTCCTTCTTGTTCTTCCTTCCTTCCTTCCTNGACACAGAATCTGAAATAGGCTCCAGTTTCTAAGCTAGCTGTCAGCACAGAGCCCGACGCGGAGCTCGAAACCATGAACCATGAGATCATGACCTGAGTCAAAGTCAGCCGCCCAACTGACCAAGCCACCCAGGCACCCCATTAACACTTCTTTAAATGTTTGATAGAATTCACCTGTGAGGTCATCTGGTCCTGGACTTTTGTTTGTTGGGAGTGTTTTGATTACTGAATTCAATTCCATTGCTTGTAATTAGTCTGTTCAAACTTTCTATTTCTTCCTGATTTAGTTTTGGGAGGTTATATGTTTCTAGGTATTTATCCATTTTTTTCTAGGTTGTCCAATTTGTTGGCATATAATATTTCATAATATTCTCTTATAATCTTTTGTATTTCTGTGGTGATGATGGTTATTTATCTTCTTTCATTTCTGATTTTATTTGAGTCCTCTCTCTCTCTCTGATGGGTCTGGCTAAAGATTTATCGATTTTGTTGATTTTTCAAAGAACCAACTCTTGGTTGTCATATATTCTATTGTATTTTCAATGTCTAGTTTATTTCTGCTCTAATCTTTATTATTTCCTTCCTTCTACTGTTCTTTTCTTTTTCTAGTTTTTTTTTTTTTTTGTA
>NW_027530521.1:1820-40397 GCF_008692635.1 Crocuta crocuta | reverse complement strand
GTATAAGGTTAGGTTTTTTTTATTGGAGGTTTTTCTTACTTCTTGATGAAGTCCTGTCTGGTATAAACTTTTATATTAGAAGATCTTTTGCTGCATTTCAAAGATTTTGGGCCATTATGTTTTCATTTTCATTTGTCTCCACTGATATTTTGATTTCCTCTTTGATTTCTTGTGTAAATCATTCATTGTTTAGTGACATGTTATTTAACCTTCATATAATTTTGTTCTTTCTTAATTTTTCCTGTGGTTGATTTCTAGTTTCAGAGTGTTGCGGTCAGAAAAGATGCTTTTTTTTTTTAAATTTGTTGAGCCTTGTTTTGTGGCCCAATGTGCAGTCTAAGTTGGAGATGTTCCATGTGCACATGAAAAGAATGTATATTCTGCTGTTTTAGGATGGAATGTTTTGAATATGTCTGCTAGATTTATCTGGTCAAATGTGTTATTCAAAGCAACTGTTTCCTTGTTGATTTTCTGCTTAGATGTTCTATCCATTGGTGTAAGTGTGGTGCTAAAATCCTGTATTATATATTACTTCCTTTATGTTTGTTAATAGCTGTTATGCATTTGGGTGCTCTTGTGTTTGTTGCATAAATATTTGCAATTGTTATATTTTCTTTTTGGTTGTTCCCTTTATGATTATGTAGTGTCCTTCTTGTCTGTGTTACAATTTTTTAAAGTTTATTTATTTATCTTGAGAGAGTGAGAGAAAGACATAAAGTGCACATGAGCAGGGGAGGGGCAGAGACAGAGGGAGAGAGACTCCCAAACAGGCTCCTCAGTGTCAGTGCCTGTTGCAAGGCTCGATCTCACTGAACCTTGAGATTATGACATGAGCTTAACCAGTTTAGCCACCCAAGCACCCAACAGTTTGTTTTAAAGTCAATTTGTTTCTGATAGAGGTATTGCTACCTGGCTTTCTTTTCACTTTCCTTTGCATAGTAATTGTTTTTCTATACTTTCACTTTCAATCTGTCTGTGTCTGTAGGTCTGAGACTAGTCTCCTGTATGAAGCATATATATAAAAAAAGAAGAAGATGGGTCTTACTTTTTTTATCCATTTTATCACTCTATGTCTTTTGACTGGAGCATTAGATCATTTATGTTCAAAGTGATTATTGATTGGTATGTACTTATTGCTATTTGGTTACTTATTTTGTGATTGTTTTTGTGATTCCTCTCTGCTCCTTTCTTTTCTTGCTCTCTTTTGTCATGGTTTGTTGGCTTTCTTTAGTGATATACTTGGATTCCCTTCTCTTTATTTTTTCCATATTTATTACTGTTTTTAAATGTGTGTTTATCATTAGGTTTATATATAACATCTTATGCTTATAACCTTCTGTATTAAGTTGATGGTCACTTAAGTTTGAGCCCTTTGTTAAGCACTAAATTTTTATTCCCCTCCCAGCCATGTTTTAGGTATATGCTGTCATACTTTACATCTTGTGTGTGTGTGTGTGTGTGTGTGTGTGTGAATCCCTTGTCTGATTTTTATAAGAATACTTAATTTACTGCTTATAGAAGTTACCTTAGTTTTTAAATTTAGCTTTTAAATTGTGGTATGTATAAATAACAAATTTACAATTTATCCATTTTTAAGTTCATAGTTTGGTGGCATTAAATTAAATCACTTTAATGAATGATGTTATAATAACATCACCACCATTCGACTTCAGTAGTTTTTCATCTTCCCAAACTGAAACTGGACACCCATTAAATATTAATTTGCCATTTCTCCTCCCTGAGCCCTAGGCACCTACCATTCTACATTCTATCTGAGAATTTGATACTTTTAAGTGCCGCATGTAAGTGGAAACATACAATATTTGTCCTTTTGTGACTGCCTTATTCACTTAGAATAATGTATTGTAGGTTAGTGTAGGTTTTGGCATGAGTCAAGATTTCCCTCATATTTAAGGCTGAATAACATTTCACTGTGTGCATGCATTTCATTTTGTTTATACATTTATCTGTCAGTGGGTACTTTGGTTGGTTTTCTTTACTGGCTATTGTGAATACCACCATAGAGATGAGTGTAGAAATATTTGTTTGAATTCCTGATTTCCATTATTTTGGATATATACCTAAAAGTGAAAAAGCTAGATCATATAATTAATCTTTAAGTCTTTGAGTAACTGCCTTAACAATTTCCATAGGAACCAAATCATTTAACATTCTCACCAGTAATGCACAATTATCTTACATTCTCCATAGTCTCTCTTATATTTGTGTGGTGTGTGTGTTTGTGTGTGTGTGTGTGTTTCTTAATAGTAATCTTAATGGGTCTGAAGTGGTATTTCATTATGGTTTTGAAATGCATTTCCTAATGATTAGTGACACTGAGATTTTTTCATGTGCTTACAGGCCATTTATATATCTTTTTCTGAGAAATGTCTATTCAAGTCCTTTGTTCATTTTCAATCAAGTTGTTTCTTTCATTGTGTTTTTAGATGTAGAAGTTTTTTACGTTATTAGTATATTAGATATATTTATAATATGTCTGGATATTAGTATATTATCAAATATATTATTTGAAGATATTTTCTCCCATTCTGTCGATTACCTTTTTACTCTGTCAGTGTTGCATGATGCATAAAAGTTCTTAATATTGATAAAGCATAATTTATCTATTCCTTTTTGGCCTGTGCTTTTGGTATCATACCCAAGATTTTATTGCCAAATCCAATGTCATGGTTATTCTTCTATGTTTTTTTTATAAGAATGGTATAATTTTAGCTAGATTTTAAGTCTTTGATCCATTTTGAATTAAAATTTTTATATGGTATTCATTAGGATTCAAATTCATGACTATGTTAGTGGTTATGAAATTCCACAGCACCATTTTTTTTTCTTTACAAATAGTTTATTGTCAGATTAGTTTCCACATAACACTCAGTGCTCATCCCCACAAGTGTCCTCCTCCATGCCCATCCCCTCCTCCCCCCCACATCCATCAGTCCTCAGTTTTTGTCAGCATTCAAGAGTCTCTCATGGTTTGCCTCTCTCCCTTTCCCCCACCATTTCCGCCCTTCTTCTCCCCCTTGTTCCTCCGTCAAGTTCCTCCTAATCCTCCTATACGTGCAAACATATGATATTTGTCCTTCTCTGCCTGACTTATTTCGCTCAGCATAACACCCTCAAGGTCCATCCATGTTGCTACACATGGCCAGATTTCATTGTTTCTCATTGCCATGTAGTATTCCATGGTATAGATAAACCACATCTTCTTGATCCATTCGTCTGTTGATGGACACTTAGACTCTTTCCATGTTTTAGCTATTGTGGAGAGTGCTGCTATGAACATTGGGGTACATGTGCTCCTATGCCTCAGCATTTCTGTATCCCTTGGGTAAATTCCTAGCAGTGCTATTGCTGGGTCATACGGGAGTTCTATTGTTAGTTTCCTGAGGAACCTCCACACTGTTTTCCAGAGGGCACAGCACCATGTTTTGAACTGCCTGTCCTTAATCCATAGGTACTCTTGACACCTTTGTTGAAAAGCATTTGAATATGTATGCAAAGCTCTATTTCTAGGCTCTGTATTTTATTCATTCGTTTGTCAGTCTTTATGCCAATGCCATACTGTTTTGATTATGATAACTTTGTAATAAGCTTAGAAGCAGGAAAATTTCTGGCTTTGTTCTTTTTGTTTTGTTTTGTTTTGTTTTCAATATTAGTCTGGCTGTTTGGTTTCCTTGAGATTCAATGTGAATTTGGAGATGGATTTTTCTATTTCTCCAAAAGTATTTTTTTTTAATTTTCATAGGGATTGCACTGAATCTGTAGATCACTTTAGGTAGCTTTGACATTCATAATAACATGATGTATATCAGTTCATAGAAGTCTTTCCATGTATTTGTGTCTTCCAGATTATCTTAAAGCAGCATTTTATAGTTTTTAAGTATAGAAGACTTTTTGCTTCCTTATGTAAGTTTATTCTTAAGTATTTTATTCTTTTTGATGCTGTCATAAAAGAAATTGTTTTATTTCCTCTCTGAGCTGTTCATTGGTAGGATAAAACCTCAATATATTTTCATGATACAGGTAACCTCACAACAAATTGGGTATAGAAGGCATGTACCTGAACATAATAAAGGCCATCTGTGACAGATTCGTAGCTAACATGACACTCAACGGTGAAGTTTGAAAGCTTTCCCACTACAATCAGGAAGTTGATGAGAGTAACCACACTCACCACTCCTTTCCAGAGGACACTGGAATAAAAATCCATGTGAAGTTTTTAGCATTTTCTATACATAGATCATGCCATAAATGAAATGAGAACAAATTGCTTATAATGTTTACTTAACTTTACTACCTGTAGGTGTTTCTGATGGTAGCTGCCTTCTATCCTGTGGATCTCAGCTTAAGCATCACCTTTGAAGTAAGGCCTTCCCTGGTCACCTTCTCCACAGTAAAATTCTTCCCGAGTACCCTGTTTGCTGTCTTATTAGCACTGATGGAGACTGTAATTAGTTTCCTAAATTGTCCCATGATGTACTTCTTGACTCTATTATGAGAATAGAAAGTCCATGGAGAAAGGTTCTGTTGCATAATCCCTCCCCCACCCCCACTATTTCATTAATTTCTGTGTCCTCTCTCACAGCATGGTTCCTGGCAGTAAATAGTAGCTCCAAATTAAAAAAATAATAATAATTGGATAAATAGTTTTTATGTCTAAATCTGTGAATAAATATCTACAATATCTACCACAGTTCAAGGTAGAATAAATTGAATATTAAATAAAAGAAAAGAAAAACTTTCTGTGGCAAGTGGGGAAATATATGACAAATTAATCTTCCCTAAAACAAAATGATTGGGCTGAAATTTGATTCTTGACTGGCAGTAGGTTTGCAATGGTTCTAAAGCTATTTTTTTTTTCTTACTGTTACATCTTTCTGGCCCTAATTATCTGATTTGGCTTAATAGGATCTTTATATAGGTATTTTTGAAAGTTTTTGTGAAAATTCCCAGTGAATTTAATTAAGGAAGAATCAGTCTTGGACACTTCCCAATTCTAGGACTTAATGAAGAATGTAGTTGGGAGGGATAATGTCCAGTGCTCTTTGCCCGTATGAGGAATAAGATAATATGCTCTTCACAACTGATACACATTTTTAAGGAGGTTTCTGTTAGGCTCAAAGCATTACCTCAGGAGAAACCCAAGGACGTCTCTTAAAATATCAAGTCAGCTAATCTGACCAAACCAACACTATACAATGAGGATGCCTCAGCCACTGAATGGTATTTTTCTGTTTAGAAGTTAGAGGGAAAGAAGTTACTTGAGAAAAATCAGCCTGGGAAATGACTGGTAGCTATTTTTCTTCTGTAAGGGTAGGAATTCCTTATCTTTTTGGTAAATTATCCTAATGTGATAAATTTTTGTTTTTCTGAATGGCCCTTGGAATTCCTAGGAAGCAATCTGCAGTACAAATAAAAGCAACCTTATGAATAACCAGGAGATCACACAGAGAAAATGGATAGACAGTTGAATGAAATAAAATATGTCCTCAAGTAAAAGTGCAGGGTTTTGCTTTCTCTTGTCAAATTGTATGACAGGTGAAATCCAGGTTGCAGTGAATGAGTGAAAGGTATTCCTTCAGATTGCAGACTTGCCTTCACAAGGTAAGACTAACAGTAAATAGTGGAAACCAGCTTGCAATTGTGTGACTCTCTTTATTATGTAAAAGTGAGATCACTTTGAGAGAAAGCAAACTTTGATTCTAATTCTAGTTTTATCACTTAAAAATGTGTGAGCATGGGAAAATTATTTAGGTGCTCTGAGACTTAGTCTGTTCACCTAGGAAATGGGGATTATAGTATCTTTTACTGTAAAAATGAACTGTGATGCATTAAGTTGTGAGTGTGAGATTAGAATCCACTGTAGGTGTTGTGAACAATGCAGTGATAGATTTGATTCAGATTTTAAAAAGATCACTTGGGCTATGTGAGAACAAATAGATGGAGGACAGAATGAAAGGGGAAGGACCTAGTAGGAGGCTAATGTAGTAGGTTATAAGTGGAATGGGAAAGAGGGAAATTATCTTATTTGTGATATATATACATACACACACACACACACACATATACATATATACATATGTGTGTGTGTGTGTGTATGTATATATATATATATATACATTCATTTGTATTTTGTTTTTAGAAACAGAACGTAAGTGGAGGAGAGGGGCAGAGGGAGGGAGGGAGAATCTCTATCAGACTCCATGCTCAGTGCTGAGGCCAACTGGTGGCTTGATATCATGACCCCGGGATCATGACCTGAGCCAAAATCAAGAGTCAGTCAATCACTAAACTGACTGAGCCTCCCAGATGCTCATAATGTAATATGTTTTAAAGGGGTTCATAAGATTTGTTAAAGGTATCAATATGTGATACAAGACCAAGAAAAAGAATTGTGATATTTCTTGCCTGAGCAATGACATGGAAGGTGGTGCCATTTAATGAGGTAGGGAACATGTATGTTTATTGCTGAAAATTAAAAATTTAGTTTCATAAGCACTGAATTGATATCCAATTGGCGCTGTCCAAAGTTGGAGATGTTGCATGTATGAAGTTTCAAAATTACGGAAGAGACACAAGACTGGAGTGTTTCCTCATTTATTGGTCAAGGAAAGGAGGCATATCCAACTAAACACCCTAAGAAAGAGGTCTCAGTGAGGGAAAAGACAATCCAGGACAGTGACCTTCCATTCCTAAGTATTTCTCTTTTTGTGACTTTATAAACTGTGCACCTTTTCATGGAATTGCCCACTTTTCTTGTCCTTCCACTTTTCCTTTAAAACTCAGCTAAAGTATTGCTTCCTCTGGGAAACCTTCTTTGATTCCTGTTTGGTTGATATATTCCTACACTGGGATCATCGTATTTTGTAGCTATTTTTATTTTTAAATTTTTAATGTATATTTGTTTTTGGGGAGGGAGGGAGGGAGAGAAAGGGAGAGAAAGTGGGGAAGGGGCAGAAAGAGAGAGAAAGAGACAGAATGTGAAGCAGGCTCCAGGCTCTGAGCCATCAGCACAGAGCCCAATGTGGGGCTCGAACCCAGGAACCATGAAATCATGACCTGAGCTGAAGTTGGACACTTAACTGACTAAGCCACCCAGGTACCCCCGTGCAGCTATTTTAATAAGGGCACTTATTAACTTGGTAATTATTAAACTTGGAAATCATAACATCTGTGAAGCATGTGACACAACTATTTCCGCATTCTTCTATTTGTTTGAATGAATAACATATTCATCTTCTAATGCATTTAAAAGTGTTTCCCCCTTGTTTTGTAGATCACCTGCTTCTAATATGAGGTGTCAGCTCCTATGCAGACTAGATGGAACAAAGGAGCAATGTCACTTACTTTGTTTTCTTGGGTCTCACACAGGATCCCAAGGGACAGAACGTCCTTTTGGTGATGTTCTTGCTCTTCTATATTTTGACCGTGGTGGGCAATTTGCTCATTGTCATGACTGTAACTGTCAGTAAGACCTTGGGCTCACCTATGTACTTTTTTCTTGCTAACTTATCTTTAATGGATGTCATTTATTCCTCTACTATTTCCCCCAGATTGATTTCAGACTTGTTGTTTGGGAAAAATATCATATCCTTCCAATCTTGTATGACCCAGCTATTTATAGAGCACTTTTTTGGTGGATCAGAGATCTTTCTTCTGCTGGTGATGGCCTATGACCGCTATGTGGCCATCTGTAAGCCCTTGCATTATTTGGTTGTCATGAGGCAATAGGTGTGTGTTGTGCTGCTGGTAGTGTCTTGGGTTGGAGGTTTTCTGCATTCAATAATTCAAGTTAGCACGATTTATAGTCTCCCATTTTGTGGTCCCAATGTCATTGATCATTTTTTGTGTGACATGTACCCCTTATTGAAACTGGTCTGTAATGACATGTATGTCATTGGGCTGTTAGTGGTGGCCAATGGAGGAATGATCTGCACTACCGTGTTTGTGCTCTTGCTCATCTCTTATGGTATCATCTTGCACTCTCTGAAGAACCTTAGTCCAGAAGGGAGGCGGAAAGCCCTCCAGACCTGTGGTTCCCACATCACCGTGGTGGTCTTCTTCTTTGTTCCATGTATTTTCATGTACGTGAGACCTGCTAAGACCTTCCCCATTGACAAATCATTGAGTGTGTTTTATACGGTCATAACCGCCATGCTGAACCCCCTGATCTACACTCTGAGAAATTCTGAGATGACAAATGCTATGAAGCAGCTCTGGAGGAGAAATATCATATCTCTTAGTAGGTAAGGGTATTATGTACCATGAAGAGAATTATTTTTTATTGGAGTCCTTTTTCTAAGAATGCAGAAGTCTTAAATGGATTCTGATTTCCCTTTTTTCAAAGTACTTAAGTTAATTATAATTAAAGAATAAACTGGATGATTGTGCTGTAATAGTTTCCCTTGTTGCTAGAATATAAGGTCCATAACATCTTGTAGATCTCTTCACTTACAAATGTGTAATGCCTTTCTAGCAAAGAATCAATAATAAGTAANATATGGTATCTGTCCTTCTCTGCCTGACTCATTTCGCTCAGCATAACACCCTCAGGTTCCATCCAGATTGCTACAAATGGTCAGATTTCATTCTTTCTCATTGCCATGCATTATTTTGTTATTTAAAACAACACTGTGTAGACATTAATTTTTGGTTGCCTTATATAAAAATATTGATTAATACTTTTAGTTTACATAAGAAAAATTGAAGTGTAATAGGTAGCAAATAGTAGTGATGAAAATCTTACAAAATGAGATACATTGTAGAATAAATCTCCTATTTATCTCTCAGATAGTTTCCAGTCCTCTTCCCCAGAGGGAGGTTGTTTAGACTCATTAGGTAATAATCTTTACAAATGCATGTGTATTTAAATATTTATATGTGAGCTTTTCTCTGTGTATGTAAATACTTGCTTTACTGTAGAACTTCTTTTTATAAATAAACTTAATTTTGTAATAATTTTATTAATTTATTTTAGTCTTTTAATTCAAGTATGATTGACATACAGTATTACACTAGTTTCAGGCATCGTGATTCAGTAATTATGTATCTTATGGCAGTGGGTGGGATTGGGGAGGGAGAGAGGTGTTGAACAATCCATTGGAGGGCCCTCATTTTTCCAGGCCTCCAGGCTTTAGGCACCTCTGTTCCCCATGACAGGGCACCTGGCTTTCACTTGGCAGTGGGGGTGTGTGGAGGCGATGGGCCACAGAATCCCTGGATTGACCCTGGGACCTTGGCTGAACTCCCAAGTCCCTCCTGATGGGTGAGGAATTGGGCCAGGTTTTGGGCCACGCGCTGAGGTGTGGGGGATGTCCTGGTGCCCCCCACCATGTGAGTTATGTGGGGGTGATGGAGTACTGTAGACCTCAGGAGGGTTATGGCTGGAGCCCCAAGGCAGCCTGGAGGACTCTCAGACAGAGGGCAAGTCCAGAGCTGCCCCACCTGGGGCCCTGCAGCCGGACAAGGAAAAGCGGGAGCAACCTCCCCAGGAATAAAGCCCTGGAACTATTTGTCAAGCTCCTGAAGCAGAAGAGGATCACCCTGGGACATACGCGGGCCGCAAAGGAGCCTCTGCCATTTCTAGGCTCTGCAGCTCCATTTCCAGAACGAGTGTGAGCCGCGGCCCTGCTGCAGAAGTGGGTGGAGGAAGCTGGCAGCCAGGGAATCTACAAGAACCATGCAAAGCAGGAACCCTGTGTACGCCTCCAAGAGCAAGCGAGCAAGTATGGGGAACAGAGTAAGGGGCGGCCGGGAGGACACGTTCGTGCAGTGCTGGAAACCCACCCTGTGCACATCGGCTACATCTGTACCAGCGGCTCGGGTACAGAAGGATGTGGTCCCAGTGTGGTTCTGCAACCATGGCCAGAAAGGCAACAGATGCGGCAGTGATAGTTCTCAAAGAGAACCTGCTGGGGTTGCTGGGTCCCCTTTCTCAGGGGCACCCGTATCCTTTCCTCTGGCACCTGGGTCCCATTTTGGTACCCCAGGCTACGTACCCCTCCCCCTCTTCACTACGCTGTACTCCCTGGTCTCTTTCCCTGAAGGTGAAGCCTTTCCCTCGGGTCTGTCACCACTCTGGGCTCTCCCATGCATTCAAACTGATGCTAGCCCTTCCCAGGAATGGGGGCCAGAGGTGGGGGAGAGCTAGGGAAAGAGCCAGAGCCTTGGGATAAAGTTCCTCACTAAGGATGGATCAGGGAACACAAAGGGTGTGGGGGGCAGGGAGTTGGGGGTAACTAGCTGGAGTGAAGGGGAGATTCAAGGATACTCTTGTTTTTAATCCCCACATCACTCATTACTTTGTTCTCTTTTTTTAATGTTTTATTCATTTCTGAGAGAGAGAGAGAGAGAGAGCGTGAGCAGGGGAGGGTCAGAAAAAGAGGGAGACACAGAATCTGAAGCAGGCTCCAGGCTCTGAGCTGGCTGCCAGCACAGAGCCCGAAGCAGGGCTGTACCCCAGGAACCACGAGATTGTGACGTGAGCCGAAGTCGGAGGCTTAACTGACTGAGCCACCCAGATGCCCCTCATCACTTTGTTCCTAAAGAAGCCAGGGACACAGTGGGAAAAAAAGTGTACATTGTGTAATGCCCATGTGATAAGTGTAGCTTCCATCTCTTACCATACAGTGCGACTACAGTATCATTGACTGTACCCCCTATGCTGTACTTTTCATTCTTGTGGGTTATTGATTTTATTATGGCAACTTTGTACCTTTCATCCCCTTCACCCATTTTGTCTACCCCTCCACCCTCCTCAGCTCTGGCAACCACCAGTTTGTTCTCTGTATTCGTGAGTCTGTTTTTGTTTTTTGTTTTGGTGATTAAATTCCACATATAAGTGAAATCATAGGCAACATCTTGAAGATATTACTCACTTAGAAGTATATACTAAATGTGTTCATTTCTGTTCATGCCATTACCAACCTTTTTCCAATGCAAAGAATTTATAATAATTGTATGTCTGTGAATTTATGCGAGCATGAGTTCCTGGGAGAGGAATTCTTAGTATATGCATTTGAATCAATGGTCAGATAGTTAAATGTTGATGTTCATAGTTATTGCCAAGCTGCCATCCTTGAGAGTGTACAGTTATCCTGCTTCTCACAGTCCCCAAGTTCTTCTGTCCACATTCCCAAACACCTCTCCCTGATAAGTGTTTCATGGCATAAGTCAACCTGAATACATTGCAGTCATTCTCATATTATTGAGTTTGACTATCTTTTCCTTTGTTTAATATGATTTGTATTTCTTTTCCTGTGAATCATCTATTAACGTCTTTTATGTATTTCTTATCATTATTGATCTTCTCCATACTGATGTTAGTAAGTCAATTATACAATATATCTCTTTTAATATTGTAGTCGTTATTTTTGTACTTCAATTACATAAAAATATTCTTCAACTATGTTAGCACTTGATTTTAAAGCACTTGCGAGGCTTACATTAAGGCTTTTGTTCCTTTTGGAATTCCTTTTGATATAGTCATTAAAGCGATCTGGAATTTTAGCTGTTTTTGTGAACTTCAGGGTTTTTAAATACTTGCATAATATTTTTTTTGCCAGTGACTTGAAATCCTGACTATTATATTCTAAAGCCCCATATAAACTTGGGTCCCACTTAAGACTCAATTCTGTTTCATTGGTCTCTTTATTCATGTCCCATGCAATGAGACATAATATGCAATATAAATGCTTTTGTATTTTACACATTTTGATATGTGATGAGACTAGCAGTCCCTCATTAATATTCTCTTTCAGAATATGTCTAGTTTTGCATATTTATGTTGCAAAATCAAGTTTAAAATGAAAGGAAGATAATGTGAGTTTAACATTAAAATAAGTTTACAATGAAGTTAAAATAAGTTTAAAATAGTTTAGTTACAAAACAAAAGTCAGTTGTGATTTTCAAGAAGATTCTATTAGAAAAGATTAATTTAGGAAGAGTTTACAGCTTTCAAGTTCTGTGAACTGTTATCCATGAGCAAGTCTTTACATTTAACAAGTCATCCCTCACGCCCTTGGGTACTGCTTCCCTTTTCTGTGTGTGTGACTTATCCCTTCTAGATGTCTGTTCTTCATCCATGACCCCTAAAATGCTGCCTGGCACTTTTGCTGTAAGAAAACCACCTCTTTCAGGAAGTATATGACTTAAGTCTTTGCTGAGCCCCTTGTGACCACCTGCAAGCCCCTGTACTATGATGCCATCACGAGTGACAGGGATATGACTTCCTCTTTCAAGCGGCATGTGTAGCCATTCAGGTCCTCTTCACAGTGTGGCTGTGTGCATGTGACTCCAATGTCATAGACTATTCGTGTGTGACATAAACCCTTTTTTGAAACTTGTTTACATGGACACAATCATATTCTCGGTCTCTTTGTTGCTGTTGAAAGTGGGTTCATCTGCCTGTTAAAATTTTCCTCCCGGTGGTCTCCTTGGTGGTCGTTATATGCTCCCTGAGGACCTGTAGCTCGGAGGGGAGACAGAGAACCATGTCTACCTGTGTCTCTCACATCACTGTGGTGGTCTTCGTATTATGTCCTGCATATTTATATATTTGTACCCAATCACCATCTGCTCCGCTGATCAAGTCGCGGCTGTGTTGTGTACCACGGCGACTCCCTTGTTAAACCTCTTAAACATGTGCACTCAGAAATTTGGAGATGAAAAATGCCATGAGGAAGTTCTGAGGGAAGAAAGGTAACTTTGAGAGATATCTCTAACTTTATAAAATATGTTTGTCTTTTTACTGGAAAAGAGAGAAGATGATGATTTCTCTGGTGCAGAGCCACATGAATACTATTTGCCCCAAGTATGTTTATTTTGACATATAGGCACTGTGAGGAAAGGTCCAGGCAGGAAATTATTTATCACTGTAAAAATATCCTATTTAGATGTATGTATTGTCCAATGGATTGTAAAGGTTCAGTGTACTATCAGAATTAGAGTTCTTGTAAAATGCAGATTATCAGGACAGAGCTCTGGAGATTTCAATTTATTAGCTTTGCTGTTGAGTGACATATCTACTTTCCAGAGAGGTGTATGTAAAGCCAGTGAGTTTTGCACATACACTAGCTATTGTGTTGTACTTTGCATTGACATCGTGCACCCTTTCATAAAGTCACCTCAGGTTTTACATTTCGTTTTTAACTTGTAGTAAAATATAACAAAACTTGCAGTTGTGGCCATTTGTAAGTGCATAGTTCAGTGACATGGAGTTAATTCACATTGTCATTCATGATGGTTGATTAAGTTAATTCATGTTCGTTATGCTAACACCTGCACTATTCATCTCCAAAGCTTTTTCATCTTCCCAAACAGAAATCCCACTCATTAAACTTTAATTCCCTCTTCCCTCTCTCTGGCACTTAGGCAAATACCATTTTATTTTCTTCCTGTCTATGAATTTGGCTACTTTAAGTACCATATGTATGTGGAATCATATAATATTTGTCTTTTTGTGATGGTCTTATTTCATTTAGTGTAGTGAATGGTAGGTTAATGTTGTTGTAGCATGTGTCTGAATTCCCTTCATTGTTAAGAGTGCGTAATAATCCGCTGTGTGCATAGTCTTCCTTCTGTTCATACATTTATCCATCAGTAGATACCTTAGCTATTGCTTTCTGATTGTTGTGAATTATATTTCCATGAATATGGTTATAGAAATATCTGCCTGAGACTTTGATTTCCATGATTTTGTGTATATACCCCAAAATAGAATTGTGGATCATATAATATTTTTTTGTTTAATTTGTTAGGAACTACCATAACAGTTTCCATAGCAGCGACATCATTTTACATCCACCAGAATGTGTGGTTGTTCCCATTTCTCCATTTTCTTACATGTGTTGTTATTATTACATTTGTGGTAATAGCTCTCCTGTTGGATGTGAAGTGGTATTGCACTATGGTTTTGAAGTGCATTTCCTAAGGAAAATGATTAGTGTATTGAGCATCTTTTCATGTGCTTATAGGGCACACATGCATCTTCTTTGGTGAAATGTCTATTGAAGTCCTTTGCTCATTTTTAATCAGGTTGGTGTTTGTGTGTGTATGTGTGTGTGTTTGAGATGTAGAGGTTCTTTATATATTCTTGACATTAATACCTTATCATATATATCATTTGCAAATATTTTCTCTCATTTATTGTATGCCTTTTCTCTCTGTTGATAGGGTCCTTTGGTGTACAAAAGTTGTTAAATTTGATAAAATAATTTATTTTTTCTTTTTTTGCCTGTGGTTTTGGTGTCATACCCAAAAAATCATTGCCAACTCCAAGGTTATGAACATTTCTTTCATGTTTTCTTCTAAGAGTTTAATAGTTCTAGCTGATAGTTGAGGTCTTTGATCCATTTTGAATTAATTTTTGAATATGCTGTACATTAAGTGTTCAGTTTCATTCCTTTGTGTGGATATCCAGTTTCACAGCACCATTTTTTGAACTACCCATAACTTCCCAATGAATGTTCTTGCCACCTGTTGACAATCATTTGAACATGTATGCAAAGGTTTGTTTCTAGGCTCTGTATTTTATTCCATTAAAAATGTTTATTTATTTTTGAAACAGGGAAAAACAGCATCAATGGGGGAGGGGCAGAGAGAGATGGAGTCTGAATCAGGCTCCAGGCTCTGAGATGTCAGCACAGAGCCCAATGTGGGGCTCAAACTCACAAACCGCAGAGATCATGACCTGAGCCGAAGTTGGAAGCTTAACCGACTGAGCCACCCAGGCACCCCTGTATTTTATTCCATTGTTATGTCCATCTTTATTGATTACTGTAGCTTTGTAGTAAGTTTTAGAACCAGGAAGTCCCTCAACTGTTTGTTTGCTTGCTTGCTTCCCAAGGTTGTTTTGGCTGCTCAGAGTGCATTGAGTTTCCACTAGAATCTTAAGATGGATTTATCTATTTCAGCAAAAACATTTTTTTAAAATTTTGATATGGATTGTACTGAATCTGTAGATCACTTTAGGTAGCACTGACATCCTTTTTTTTTAAACTTTATTTATTTGTTTTGAGAGAGAGAGAGAAGCAGGGGAGGTGCAGAAAGAGAGGGAGGGAGAGAATTCCAAACAGGTTCTGCACTGTCAGTGCTGAGCTCGATGTGGGGCTCCATCCCACAAGCCATGAGTTTATGACTTGAGCTGAAACCAAGAGTTGGACACTTAACCAACTGAACCACCTAGGTGGCATTGACATCTCAATAACATGAATTCTAGGATTTCAGGAATGTCTTCTCTTTTGTGTTTTGTAGCATATCGTTCAGCAACATTTTGTAGTTTTTAAGAGTATAAGACTTTTGTCTCCTTGTTTAAGTTTATTCTAAGCATTTTGTTCCTTTGGATAATGTTGTAAATGGAATTGTTTTTTAAATCTTCTCTGGCTTGTTCATTGGTAGCACAGAAATTCACCATCTTTTCAGGATGAAAACCCTTTCGGGGAGTTAAGATGGTGGAGTAATAGGAGGACCCTGTACTTGCCTTGTCCCTCAAGCACAGCTAGACAAATATCAAATCATTCTGGAAACCCAGGAAATCAATGTGAGGACTTGGAGGACAAATTTCCCAACCAGGGGGAGAAAAGAGGCCACGTTGCTGAAGGCAGGAAGAGTGGAGATGTGATTGGAGGTAGAAAAGAATCACCAGTGCTGCAGAGTGGAGGGAGCCCTGATCAGGGAGAGAGGAGAGAGGAGAGGGGAGAGGGGAGAGGGGAGGGAGGAGGGAGGAGGGAGGAGGGAGGAAGGAGAAAAGAGAGAGAGAGAAAAGAGAGAGAGAACAGAGTGTAAGACACTGCACAAGAAAAACAGTTTCCTAAAATCATTGTTGGGGAAAATAAGAGGGATTGTTTATCAGAAGTTTTCCCAAGCAGCAGAGCTCAAAGTTTTAGAAGTCTGTGCCATTGCTGAGGTAGAGCCTGGTGGGCATATAGGTGCCCCAGTGGGTAAGGAGGGCAGAGGCCCAGGAGTACACATCAGGGTCTGAGGATCCCCTGGGTCACACTGGGAGAGAGAGTTCCCCTTCTTAGCATGTATTTGGGAGAGATGGCACTGCCCCTCCACGGACAAAGGAGCCAGTGGGCGCCACTGAGCTGCCCCGTTCATTGACTGAGATGCCTGCTGAAGGAGGCTGACCTAGATGCTGGCTTTTTTTCTGAGCTTTGCCATAAACTCCACGTCCTGCACCTTGGTGCGACTGCCCTTCTGGGACAGAAGATGTGATCCTTTTGCAGAGGAGCACTGCACAACTGGCTGGGTAGATAGCTCAGATAGAGGGTAAAGACAGGCATCTGAGGGAAGCCTGGGACAAATGAGAAGAGACTGCTCATCTGTCAGGTCTTCCTGTACAGCAGGGGTGTGATCTCCTCTCCCTCAGCACAGAGGGACTCCAGTGAGCAGCACAGTACCCACATTGGAGGCTAAGCCACTTACACCAGGCCCTGAAACCTGTGTCCTGCAGGTGCTTCTGAACTATGGCAAGTATGCCCGAGAGTCAGAGCAGTAGTAGGCCCTTCCCTGAGAAGACCAACCCCAACGCCTTGCGTGCACCAAGTTTACTGAGCATAGAGTGCTGCAAAACTTTAGCTCTAGGGGAAAGAAGTCTAGCCCGTTTTAACAAGCATACCAAAACACACCTAGTTAAAAGTCACCACTCAGTGGACACACCCAAACGTATGCCACTGCAGGCAAGAAGAAAGTCTTCAGAGGACTAACCTGAGGGAAAGAGCAGCCAAAGCACAACAGTAGAATGCACACAGCATACACTAGAAACACTTCCTGAAGTGCTGGACCCTTGACTGTACATGACCTATTCTTAATATAGCCATTACTCTCAGCAGCAGGAAACATAACAGGCTTTCCTAGCACACAGAAGACAGAGACATAGACAAAAATACCAAGATGGAGGACTCCATCCTAAAAGAAAGAACAAGAAGAGGTCACAGCCAGGGATCTAATCAAAACAGATATAATAATAAATGCCTGATCCAGAATTTAAAACAGCAATCATAAAGTTACTAGCTGGGCTTAAGTAAAACATAGAAGACACCAGGAAAACCCTTACCACAGAGCTAAAAGTCTTAAAACTAGTCATGCTGATATTAACAAGAGCTATAACCGAGATGCAGAACCAACTAGCGAGAATGACCACGAGAATGGAAGAAGCAGATGAATGAGTTAGTGATATAGAATATAGAATTATGGGGAAAAATGAAGCTGAAAAGAAAGGGGAAGAAAAATGTTGGATCATTAACACAGACTTAGAAAACTCACTGACTTGGGGCACCTGGGTGGCTCATTTGGTTAAGTGTTGGACTTCAGCTCAGTCACAATCTCAC
This sequence comes from Crocuta crocuta, assembly GCF_008692635.1. NCBI lineage: Eukaryota > Metazoa > Chordata > Mammalia > Carnivora > Hyaenidae > Crocuta > Crocuta crocuta. The sequence continues at coordinate 23,049 of NW_027530521.1, read as the reverse complement.
GGTTTGTGGGTTCAAGCCCTGCGTTAGGCTCTGTGCTGACAGCCAGCTCAGAGCCTGGAACCTGTTTCAGATTCTGTATCTCCCTCTCTCTCTGACCCTTCCCTGCTGACACTGTCTCTCTCTCTCTCTCTCTCTCTCTGTCTCTCAGAAATAAATAAAACATTAAAAAATATAAAAAAAAGAAAACTCAGTGACTCCATAAATCATAAAAATGTTAGGAGTCTCCAAAGAAGAGAGGAAAAAGGCACAGAAGGTTTATATGAGAAAATTATAGATGAAAACTTACCTAATCTGGGGAAGAAAACAGACATCCAAATCCAGGAGGCACAGAGAACTCCCATCAAGATCAACAAAAGCAGGCCAATATCAAGACCTATTGTAGTAAAATTTGCAAAATACAAAGATAAGGAAAGAATCCTGAAAGCAGCAAGGCTAAAAAATCCCTAACCTCCAAGGGAAGACAAATAAAGTTAGCAGCAGCTCTCTACAGAAATTTGGCAGGACAGCAGTGAGTGGGATGATATATTCAACATACTGAATGGGAAACATGCAACGAAGAATACTTTATCCAGCAAGGCTCTCACTCAGAATAGAAAGAGAGCCAAAGAGTCGCCCAGACAACCAAAAACTAAAGGAGTTTGTGACCACTAAGCCAGCCCTGCAGGAAAAATTAAAGGAGACCCTTTGAGTGGGAGAGAAAGATCAATAACACCAAAGACTAGAAAGAAACAGAGAAAATATCCAGAAACACTAATATTACAGGTAATACAATGGTACTAAGTTCATATCTATCAAAAATCACTCTAAATGGAAATGGACTAAATGTTCCAATCAAAAGACATAGGGTATCAGAATGGATTAAAAAAAAAATTTACGTGTTGCCTATGAAGGTGCATTTTAGACCTACACACACCAGCATATTGAAAGTGAGGGGATGGAGGACAATTTATTATGCTGATGCACATCAAAAGAAAACCAGGACAGCCTTACTTATATCAGACAAACTAGATTTTAAGTCCAAGATTGTAACAAGAGATGAAGAAGGGCACTTTTTCAAGATAAAGGGAACTATCTGACAAGAACTACAATTGTAAATATTTATGCCCCCAACTTGAAAAAGATAAATATACAAAAAACTTAAAAACATATATAAAGAGATTCATTGATAGTAAAACAAATAGAGTAAGGGACTTTAACACCCCACTGATAGTAATGGACAGATTATCTAAGCAGAAAATCAATAAGGAAACAATGGCTTTGAGTGACACACTGGACCAGATGGACATAACAGATACATTTCGAATGTTTCATAATAAAGCAGAAGAATACACATTGTCTTTTTTCAAGTGTAAATGGAACATTCTCCAGAATAGATCACATACTGGTTCACAAATCAGACCTCAACAAGTACAAAAAACTTGAGATCCTACCATGCATATTTTCAGGCCACAATGAAATGAAACCTGAAGTCAACCAAAAGACAGAATTTGGAAAGACCTCAAATACATGGACGTTAAAGACATCCTAGTAAAGAAAGAATGGGTTAACCAGGAAATTAAGTAAAAAAAAAAAAAAAGGAAGAAAATGAAAATGAAAACATGATAGTTCAAAACTGTTAGGATGCAATGAGAGTGATCAAAAGAGGGAAGTACATAGCAATACAGGCCTATATCAAGATGCAAGAAAAGAAACAGCAAATAAAGCCTAAGGCCAGCAGAAGTAGGGAAATAATAAAGATTAGAGTAGAAATAAATGATATAGTAACAACAAAAACAACAACAACAAAACCTTCAGTAGAACAGATCAATGGCAACAAGAGTTGGTTCTTTGAAAGAATTAACAAAATTAATAAGCCACTAGCCAGGCTTCCAAAAGAAAAGAGAAAGTACCCCCCCAGAAATAAAATCATGAATGAAAGTGGAGATCTCACAACCAACACTGCAGAAATATAAATAATTATATAAGAATATTATGAAAAATCATATGTCAACAAATTGGGCAATCTGAAGGAAAAAGATAAATTTCTAGAAACATATGAACTACCAAAACTGAAACTCAAAGAAATAGAAAATTTGAACAAGCCCACAACCAGCAAAGAAATGGAAGCAGTAATGAAAAGTATCTTCCAACAAATAATGTCCAGGGCTAGGTAGCTTGCCTGAAAAATTCTTCCAGACATTAAAAAAAAAATTTTTTTTTAATGTTTGATCATTGCTGAAAGACAGAGACAAAGTGCAAACAGGGGTGGGACAGAGGGAGAGGGAGACACAGAATCTGAAGCAGGCTTCAGGCCCTGAGCTGTCAGCACAGAGCCTGATGCAGGGCTTGAACACATGAACCCCGAGATCATGACCTGAACTGAAGTCAGACGCTTACCCAGCTGAGATACACAGCGCCCTCTACCAGACATTTAAAGAAGTTTACATCTATTCTCAAACTTCCAAAAAAGAGAAATGGGAACAAAACTTCCAAACTCATTTTATGACGCCAGCATTACCTTGAATCCAAAACCAGATAAAGACCCCACTAAAAAAGAGAATTCTAGGCCAATTCTGATGAACATGGATGCAAAAATTCTCAACAAGCAAATAGAAACCAACAGTATATTAGATGAATTATTCACTCCAATCAAGTGGGATTTATTCCTAGGCTACAAGGGTGGTTTGCAAATCAATGGATGTAACATAACATATTAATAAAAGAAAGGATACGAACAATATGATCCTGTCAATAGATGCAGAAAAAAAAACATTTGACAAAATATAGCATCCATTCTTGATAAAAACCCTCAATAATGTAGGGATAGATGGAACATACCTCAAAATAAAGGCCATAAACAATAGACCCATAGCTTATATCATCCTCAGTGGGGAAAAACTGAGAGCCTCTACAAGGGATGAACATGGGATGAACAAGGGATTTCCACCCTCAACACTGTTATTTACATAGTAATCAAAGTCCTAGCTCAGCAATCAGATAACAAAAAAGAAATAAAAGGCATCCAAATTGGCAAGGAAGAAGTCAAGCATTCACTATACCAGATGACATGATACTCCATATAAACCTGAAAGACTCCACTAAACAACCGCTAGAACTGATACACAAATTCAGCAAAGTTGCAGAATACAAAAATCAATGTGATACACAAATTCAGCAAAGTTGCAGGATACAAAAATCAATGTATAGAAATCTGTTGCTTTTCTATTTATCAATAATGAAGCAAAAGAAAGAGAGAAATTAAGGAATCTATCCCATTTACAATTGCACCAAAAACTGTGTTACCTAGGAATCAATCTAACCAAAGAGGAGAGTGTTGTCTACTCTGAAAATTATAAAATACTGATGAAAGAAATTGAAGAGGACACAAGTAAATGCAAAAACATTTCCATGCTCATGGATTGGAAGAAGAAATACTGTTAAAAATATGCTACCCAAAACAATCTACAGATTTAATGCAATCCCTATCAAGTGCCACCAGCATTTTTCACAAAGCTAGTACAAACAATCCTAAAATTTGTGTGGAACCACAAACGACACCAAATAGTCAAAGCTATATTGAGAATGAAAAGCAAGGCTGGAGGCATCACAATTCCAGACTTCAAGTTGTATTACAAAGCTGTAGTGATCAAGACAATATGGTACTGGCTCAAAAAAAGATATGTAGATCAATGGAACAGAATAGAAAACCCAGAAATGGACCCACAACTATATGGTCAACTCATCTTCAACAAAGCAAATTGAAAATGGAAAAAATAGAAAAATTCTCTTCAACAGAGTGTTGGGAAAACTGAACAACAACATTCAGAAGGATGAAATTGGACAACTTTCTTACACCATGCATAAAAATAAATTCAAAATGGATGAAAGACCTAAATATGAGACAGGAAACCATCAAAATCTGCAGAACACAGGCAGGAACCTCTTTGACCTTGGCCATACCATGTCTCCTTACTAAACATGTCACTGATGGCAAGGGAAACAAAAGCAAAATGAACTATTGGGACTTCACCAAGATAAAAAGTTTCTACACAGCAAAAGAAACCATCAACAAAACTAAAATCTAAAGAATAGGAGAAAATATCTGCAAATGACATATCTGATAAAGGGTTAGTATGTGAAATATATAAGGAAACTATCAACCTCAACATCCCCCAAACAAATAATCCAGTTAAGAAATGGGGACTAAGACATGATTTACATTTCTCCAAAGAAGACTTCTAGATGGCTAACAGATACTCAACATCACATGAGATATCACTTCACACGTGTCAGAATGGGTAAAATTAACAACACAAGAGATAGCAGATGTTGGTAAGGATGCAGAAATATACTGTTGATGGGAATGCAAACTGGTGCAGCCACTCTGGGAAACAGCATCAAGGTTTCTCAAAAAATTAAAATCAGAACTATCCTATCACCCAGGAATAACATTACTAGGTATTTACCCGAAGGATCCAAAAATACAGATGCAAATGGGCACATGCATCCCAACATTTATAGAAGCATTATCAACAATAGCCAAATTATGGAAAGAGCCCAAATATCCAGCTACTGATGAACAGATAAAGAAGATTGATATATAAAATGGAATATTATAAAAATAGTAAAATCTTCCCATTTGCAACAATGTGTGTGTACTATGCTAAGTGAAATAAGTCAGAGAAAGACAATACCATATGGTTTCACTGAAGTGGAATTTAAGAAGCAAAACAGGTGAACATAGGGGAAGGGAAAAAAAAGTAAGGGAGGCAAACCATCAGGAACTCTTAACTATAGAGAACAGACTGAGTGCTGCTGTTGGGGAGGTGGTTGGGGAGTGGACTAAATGGTGATGGGCATAAAGGAGGACATTTGTGATGAGCACTGGGTGTTGAATGTAAATGATGAATCACTAAATTCTACACTTGAAACTAACATTACCTTATATGTTTACTAGAATTTAAATAAACTCTTAAATAAATACATAAATAAATGATAATTAAAGAAATAAGAAAGCTGAATTTACATAAGGAAAACAGTCCACTGAGGAAGGAACAAATTAAGATAAAATAAAATACCTTATTTATCATATAAAATAAATAAGTTTTAACTTCCAAGAACTTGCAAACATAATATAGAATTCTCACATAGCTTTCACCAATAGCACAATAAATTATATGCTCAGTAAACATACTAAAATATAAGATAAAGATCATTTACTAGAATGAAATTTAGCAAGCCCTCTTATTAGGGAGGCAAACCATATGAGACTCTTCAATACAGAGAACAAAGGGGTAGGTGGGTGGGGGGACAGGTTAAATGGGTGACGGGCATTAAAGAGGGCACTTTTCTGGATGAACATTGGATGCTCTTTTTAAAAAAATTTTTCTTGATGTTTTTATTTATTTTTGAGAGAGAGATAGAGACAGTGTGAGCAGGGGAGGGTCAGAGAGAGAGGGAGACACAGAATGCAAAGATAGGCTCCAGGCTCTGAGCTAGTTGTCAGCACAGAGCCTGACGTGGGTCTTGAACCCACGAACTAAGATCATGACCTGAGCCGAAGCTGGATGCTCAACCGACTGAACCACCCAGGCTCCCCAAACATTGGATGTTCTATGTAAGATATGAATCATTGGGTTCTACTCCTGAAGTGAAGATTACACTGTGTTTAAACTAACCTGAATTTTTAAAAAATCTCAAAAAATTTGGTGTGGAAGGAATGTAACCCAATATAATAAAGGCCATATATGACAGATCCACAGCTAATATAACCCTCAAGAGTGAAGGTTGAAAGCTTTCCTGCTACCATTAGGCACAACATGAGAGTGCCCACACTTACTACTCCTTTTCAAAAGGGGACTGAAATAAAAATTCCTGTATAACTTTTAGCATTTTCTACATATAAGTCATGCCATGAGTTAAGTGAGAACAAATTGCTTAATTTTGCTACCTGTAACAGTTTTTCTGATGGTAGCCACTTTCTATCCTGTGGAAGAAAAGCCTTCCTTGGTCACCTTCTCCATAGTAGAATTCTCCCTGCATACCCTGTTTGCTGTCTTATTGGCACTGATGAAGACTATAATTACTAAGTTGTTCCCCTATATACTGCCTCCCTCTATCATGAGAATATAAGGTCCATGGAGGAAGGAGTATTTGCATAATTTTTTTCCCTATTTCATAAATTGCTGCATTCTCACTCACAGCATGGTTCCTGGCAGTAAGTAAGAGCTCCAAATAATAATAATAATAAAAAGTAATTGAATAAAGAGTTATTATGTTGAAATCTACAAAAAATAAAATGTCAAATCATACTTCAAGGCAGCATAAATTGAGTATTAATAAAAGGGAAGAAAAACTTGCTATGGGGAGCAGAGAAATACATGAAAAATTAATCTTCCCTAAAACAAAATAACTGGGCTGAAATTCTTGACTGGCAGTGGTCTTACAATGGTTCTAAAGTTATTTTTTTGTTAATGTCACGTCTTTCTGACATAATTATGTGATTTGGCCTAATAGTATCTTTATATAGATATTTTTGAAGATTTTTGTGAAAATTCCCAGTGAATTTAATTAAGCAAGAATCAGTCTTGGACATTTTCCAGTTGTAGGACTTAATGAGGAATGTGGTTAGAAGGATAAAATGTCCAGTAATGTTTGCCTGTAAGGGGGAGACAATGCTCTTAACAACTGATACACATTTTTTAGGAGGTTTCTGTTAGGCTTAAAACATTACCCAAGGAAAAGCCCAAGGACGTCTTTTAAAATATCAAGTCAGCTAATCTGATGAAACCAACACTATAGAATCAGGATGGCTAAGCCATTGAATGGTATTTTTCTATTTAGAAATTAGAGGGAAAGAAGTTACTTGAGAAAAATCTCCCTGGGAACTGGCTGGTTGCTATTTTTCTTGTGTAAGGATAGGAGTTTCTTGTCTTTGGTAAATTATCCTAATGTGATAAATTTTGTCTTTCTGTGTGGAACATGGAATTCCTAGGAAGTCATCTACAGTGCAAATGAAAGCAACCTTCTGAATAACCAGGAGAAACTATGGAAAAAATGGATAGGCAGTCAAATGAAACAAAATATGTCCTTAAGCAATAATGCAGCTTTTTGCCCTTTCTTGTTAAAGTGGATGACAGAAGAAATCCAGGTTGCTGGGAATAAGTCAAATGTGTTTCTTCAGATTGTGGACATCACTTTATAAGGTAAGACTGACAGTAAATCGTGGGAACCAGCCTTTGCAATTGTGTGACTCTCTTTATTATGTAAAAGTGAGATCATTTTGAGAGAAAGAAAACTTTGATTCCAACTCTAGTTTTTTCACTTAAAAATGGTTGACGTTGGGAAAATTAATTAGATGTTCTGAGCCTCGATTTGTTCAACTGTGAATGAGGATTATAATTCCTGTTACTGTAAAATGGACTGTGATTCCTTAAGTTGTAAGTGTGTGATTAGAATCCACCGTAGGCATTGTGAGCAGTAAAGTGATAGATCAGAATCAGATTTTAAAAGGATCATTTTTAAGCTGTATTAGGAGAACAAATTGATGGAGACCAGAATGAAAGGGAGGGACAGGGTAGAAGGTAATGCAGTGGGCCAGGGGAGGTAGGGAGGGAAGGGAAATGATCATATTTGTGACATATTTTAAAAGGGATTAATATCATTTGTTAAAGGTATTAATATGTGACATGACTGCAAGAAAGGCAAGAAGGACACTGATTATTTCTTGTCTGAGCAATGATGGGGAAGGTGGTACCATTTAATGATGTGGAAAACACCTATGTTTATTGTGCAAAATTAAAAATTTAGTTTTATAAGGCCTGAATTGATATCCAATGAAGATTTCTGAAGTTGGAGATGTTGCATATTTAACAATTAAGGGAGAGACACAATAGTGGATGCTTCCCCATTTTTTGGTCAGGGAAAGGAGGCATCTCCAACCAAAGACCCTAAGAAAGAGGTCTCAGCGAGGGAAGAGACAACCCAGGGCAGTGACCTTCTATTCCTAATTAGATTCACTCACTTTGAATATGTCAGTTGCCTTAATTGGGTCTCAAGTATTTCACTTTTGGGACTTTAGAAACTGTGAACCTTTCTGTGGAATTCCCTTGCTCTCTTCTCTTGATCTTCCACTTTTCCTTTAAAACTCAGCTGAAGCATTGCTTCCTTTGGGAAGCTTCTTTGATTCCTGTTTGGTAGATATATTCCTATCCTGGGACCTTCACATTGTGTGAGTATTTTATAATGGCACCTTTTATATTGGTGATTATTATGTATGATATCACCGAGTGTAGGAAACCATGGCTTAGTCAACTTGAAATCCTAGTGTCTATGACACATGTCACACATGTGACACAAACAGGTACTCCTTCTACATGCTTTTAATCGAATGAATCAATAATCTTATAATGCATGTACCCCTCTTATTTTGTAGATCAGCTGCTTCTAATATAAGAAGTCAGCTCTTCTGCAGACTGGATGGAGCCAAGAAACAATGTAACCTACTTTGTCCTCCTGGGCCTCACACAGGATGGAAAGAAACAGAAGGTCCTTTTTATTATATTCTTGCTCTTCTATATTTTGACTGTGGTGGGCAACCTCCTCATTTTGGTGACTGTAACTGTCAGTAAGACACTGGGCTCACGCATGTACTTGTTTCTTGCCAACTTATCTTTTATGGATGTCATTTATTCTTCTTCTATTTCTCCCAGATTGATTTCAGATTTGATATTTGGAGAAAATACCATATCGTTTCAACATTGTATGATCCAGCTATTTACAGAGCATCTTTTTGGTGGAACAGAGATCTTTCTTCTGCTGATGATGGCCTATGACCGCTATGTGGCCATCTGTAAGCCCTTGCATTATTTGGTTATTATGAGGCAAAGGGTGTGTGTTGTGCTGCTGGTAGTGTCTTGGGTTGGAGGTTTTCTGCATTCAGTAATTCAGGTTAGCACGATTTATAGTCTCCCATTTTGTGGTCCCAATGTCATTGATCATTATTTCTGTGACATGTACCCCTTACTGAAACTGGTCTGTACTGACACGTATGTCATTGGGCTGTTAGTGGTGGCCAATGGAGGGATGATCTGCACAATTGTGTTTGTGCTCTTGCTCATCTCTTATGGTGTCATCTTGCACTCTCTGAAGAACCTTAGTCCAGAAGGGAGGCGGAAAGCCCTCCAGACCTGTGGTTCCCACATCACCGTGGTGGTCTTCTTCTTTGTTCCATGTATTTTCATGTACGCGAGACCTGCTAAGACCTTCCCCATTGACAAATCATTGAGTGTGTTTTATACGGTCATAACCCCCATGCTGAACCCCCTGATCTACACTCTGAGAAATTCTGAGATGACAGATGCTATGAAGAAGCTGTGGAGGAAAAATGTCACATCAAGTAGTAAATGAACGTATCATCTACCGTGAAGAGAATTATTTGACATTGGCCCCCATTTTCCAAGAATGTGGAAGACTTCTTAAAATGATTCTGACTGTCTTTTGTCAATGAACTGGATGATTGTGCTTTCATAACAGTTTCTCTTCCTGGTCCATAATCCCTTGTGGATCAATTCATTTAGAAAAAGTTTAATTCCTTGTAAAAGGAGTCAACAACAGGTAATGAATTAATGAGGAAATTTTATATGATTACACTAATTTTTTATCAATTTATGTTTTTTCCTGGTACTTAGTATTATTTTTTTAGATTCCTATCATTTAAGGTAATTCTTTTTATTTTACTATTTATAATATTTAATGATGTATAGACTGTCTTGTTCAGTAAGTTTCTGTTGCCCTCTATGCAAAATACTTTGTGTCGCACTTTTGTTTTTATAACAAAAATTGAAGTGCAATGGATAATAATAAATAGTAAAAGAGTAAGCCTTACATAATGGGATAAAATATGAATAAATTACCTACTCATCTCTTAACACAGTCTCTAGTCCTCTTTTCCAGAAGCATTCACTTAATCTGTTTCTTAAGATTTCTGAGGTAATAACCTTTACACATGCATTTGTATTCAAGTATATGCATGTGAATTTTTCTCTGCATTTAAATTTTAGTATACAACTTTTTTATTAAATAAACTTTTAAGTTTAGGATAGTTTTATTTATTTATGATTTTTTTAATTGAAAAACTGTTGCCATACAATATTGTCCTAGTTTCTGGTACATAACATAGTGACTTAACAATCATATACATTAAGAAATGCTCGTATCATGATATGTGTAACTTTTATTTGTTACCATTAAAAGTTGCTGTAATGTACTCACTGTGTTCCCTATGCTGTACTTTTCTTCTTGTGACATAACTGAAACTTTGTACCTTTCGTTCCTTTCACCCATTTTACCTATCCCTCCAACCTCCTCAGCCCTGGCAGACGCCACGTTTTTCTCTGTAGGATGAATCCTTTTCTGGTTTTATCCATTTGTTCTTTTTTACTTCCACATATAAGAAAAATCATTCGCAACATCTTGAAGATATTGCATACCAGTCCATAGAGATCTCTTAGTTTTTCTTGTACTCCATATACATATACATATAAATGTATATAAAATAAATGTATCCGTCTCTATTCATGTTATTAGTAACCTTTTTCTATGACAAAGAATTTTACGATAATTACATGCTTGTGAATAGGTATAAGTATGAGTTCCTAGGAGTAGAATTGCTGACACATGTATTTGAAACAATGGTCAGATAGTTTAATGTTGTTATTCATAGTTATCACCAAACTGCCAACCTAGAGATTGTACTAATAGCTACACTAATGCTCACAGTCTGTGAGAGTACGTCAGTCCACATTCTCAACCACCTGTACCTGATATATATTTATGGCATAAACAATCCAATTAAATTGCAATATTTTTGAGTTTATTCACATGTTGAATATGATTTGTATTTCTTTTTCTGTGAATTATCTATTCATGCTTTTACCTATTTATTCAATCATTGATCTTTTCCATGCATATTTTTATGATTTATTACATTCTAAAGAAATGATCCTTTTAGTATTGTGTATGTAACTATTATCTTTCTGTCTTGTATGTGTTTTTATATTTTGTATACTATATAGAATGCTTTTGGTTTACGAATTTTTTTTCATTTAATGTTTAAATTTTTTTATAGGGAAATCACATACGTTCTTAGGAGAAAGGTCTCTTAAAGTTCTTTCCTCTTTGGTTTTTAATTAAAAAGAAGTTTTTACTTTTCCCCCTTTTATAAAAAATAAAGTTTAGTTAATATACAGTGCATTATTGGTTTCAGAAGTAGAATTCAGTGATTCCTCACTTACATACAGCACTCAGTATTCATCACAAGTCTCTCCTTATTACCCTCCCCCATGTAGACCATCTCCCACCTGCCTGCCTTTATCAACCCATAGTTTTTTTTCTCTATCATTAAGAGTCTCATATGGTTTGTTTTCCTCAGTTCTCTTCCCCCTCCACCCCGCCCCAACCCTTCTCATATGGTCATCTGTTTGGTTTCTTAAATTTCATGTATGAGTGAAATCATATGGTATTTATCTTCCTCTGATTGACTTATTTAGCTTAGCATAAGACATTCTAGATCCATCCACGTCATTTAAGTGGCAGGATTTCATTTGTTTTGATGGCTGAGTAATACTCCATTGTATATATATACCACATCTTTATCCATTCATCATTTGATGGACATTTGGACTCTCCTCCATAGTTTGGCTATTGTTGATAATGCTGCTATAGCATTGGGATGCATGTACCCCCTTGAATCTGTATTTTTGTATCCTGTGGGTAAATACCTAAGACTAATTTACTTGGTCATAGGGTAGTTCTATTTTTGGTTTCTTGAGGAACCTCCATACTTTTCTCCAGAATGAGTGTACCAATTTGCATTCCCACCAACAGTGTAAAAGGACTCTCCTTTCTCTACATCCTTGTTAACACCTGGTGTTTCTTGGGTTGTTAACTTTAGCCATTCTGACAAGTATGAGGTGATATCTCATTGTGGTTTCAGTTTGTATTTCCCTGATGACAAATGATGTTGAGCATCTTTTTGTGTGTCTGTTAGCCATCTGGATGTTTTCTTTGGAAAAATGTCTATTCATGTCTTCTGCCCATTTCTTAACTGGGTTATTTATTTTTTGGGTGTTGAGTTTGAGAAGTTCTTTATAGATTTTGGATACCAACCCTTTATCAGATATGTCACTTGCAAATATCTTCTTCCATCCTGTAGGTTGCCCTTAGTTTTGTTTATTGGTTTCCTTCCCTGTACATATTTTTAATTTGATAAAGTCCCAATCGTTCATGTTTGCTTTTATTTTCTTGCCTTCAATGACATGTGTAGGAACAAGTTGTTGTGGCCGAGGTCAAACAGGATGTTGCCTTGTTCTCCTCTAGGATTTTGATGGTTTTCTGTCTCACATTTAGGTCTTTCACCCATTTCAAATTTAGTTTTGTGTATGATGTAAGAAAGTGGTCCAACTTCATTCTTCTGTATATTGCTGTCCCAATACCATTTGTTGAAGACACCGCCCTTTTCCCATTGAATATTCTTTCCTGCTTTGTCAAAAACTAGTTGACCATATAGTTGTGGGTACATTTCTGGGTTTTCTATTCTGTTTCATTGATCTATGTGTCTATTTTTGTGCCAGTACCATACTGTCTTGAAGACTATAGCTTTGTAATATAGCTCGAAATCCGGAATCGTGATGCCACCAGCTTTGTTTTTCTCCTTCAGAATTGTTTTGACTACTTGGGGTCTTTTGTGGTTCCATAAAACTTTTAGGATTGTTTGTTCTAGCTCTGTAAAAATGCTGGTGTTACTTTGATAGGGATTGCACAAATTTGTGTAGATTGTTTTGTGTAGTACAGACATTTTAACAATGTTTGTTCTTCCAATCCATAACGATGGAATGCTTTTCCATTTTTTGTGTCCTCTTCAATTTCTTTCATCAGTGTTCTATAGTTTTCAGAGTATAGATCTTTTTAAAAATGTTTATTTATTTTGAGAAAGAGAGAGATAGAGAGAGTAAATGCTGGGGAGGGGCAGAGAAAGAGAATCCCAAGCAGGCTCCATGTTGTTAGTGCAGAGCACGACAGAGTTCTTGGTCCCACAAACTATTTGATGATGATTGAAGCCAAAGTCGAGTCAGATGCTTAACCAATAGAGCCACCCAGGTGCGCCAGAGTATAGATAGCTCTTTCACCTCTTTACTTGGAGTTATTCATACGTATATTGTTTTTGGTACAAATGCAGATGGCACTGATTCCTTGACTTCCTTTTCTGCTGCTTCATTATTGGTGTAGAGAAATGCAACAGATTTCTGCATGTTGATTCTTTATCCTGTGGCTTTGCTGAATTCATGTATTCTAGCAGTTTTTTGGTGCAGTCTTTTGGGTTTTCTGCATAGAAAAGCTATGTAGAAAATAGTGTTGTCTGCACATAATGAAATTTTGACGTCTTCCTTCCTTGCTGATTGGATACCTTTTTGTTGTTGTTGTTGTTGCTGTTATTGTCTGATTGCTGAGGCTAATTTTTATGTTAAATGCTAATGTTGAGAGTGGATATTCTTGTTGTATTCTTGACCATAGGGGAAAGGCTCTAAGTTTTTCCCCATTGAGGATGATGTTAGCTGTGGGTCTTTCATATATGGCCTTTATGATGTTCCATCAATCCCTACATTTTTTTATTTCTTCTTTAAATTCCGGGTTAACCATTCATTCTTTAGTAAGAATGTCTCTAACCTCCATGTATTTGAGGGCTTACCAAATTTTTCTTGTTTTTGCCTTCTAATTTCATACTGTCCTTTGCTCATTTTTTAAATCATCATGGTGTTTTTTGTGTGTTAATGAGATGTAGAAATTTGTTGTGTATTCCGGATATTAACACCTTATCAACTCTATCATTGTTGATGATAACTAGTCTGTTATCAGGCAAATATTGTCTGTTATTTGTGGGATGTCTTTTCTCTCCGTTGAGAGTAACCTTTGATGTACAAGATTTCTTAAATCTGATAAACTAATTTACACACTTTTCTTTTCTTGCCTGTAGTTTTAGTGTTGTACCCGAGAAATCATTGTCAAATCCAAAGTTAAGAATTTTTTTTTTCAGGTTTTCTTCTAAGAGTTTCATAGTTCTATCTGGTAGTTGAGGTCTTTGATCCATTTTGAGGATCAATTTTTGTATATGGTGTACATGAAGGGTTCCGGTTCATTCCTTTGCATGTGGCTATACAGTTCCACAGCACCATTTTTTGAACCACCTCTCCTTTCCCCATGAATGTTCTTGTTGCCCATTGAAAAGCATTTGAACACATATGCAAAGGTTTCTCTCTGGGCTCTGTATTTTATTCCATTGTTATTTCCATCTTTATGCCAATATCACACTGGTTTTATTTGGTTACTGTAGCTTTGTACTAAGTCTTAGAACCAGGAAGTCCTCCAACTGTTTGTTTGTTTCCCAAGGTTGTTTTGGCTGCTTGTATTGCATTGAGTTTCCACCAGAATCTTAGGATGTATTTATCTCTTTCACCAAAAAATATATCTTTTGGATTTTTATAGAGATTGCATTGAATCTGTAGATTACTTTAGGTAGCATTGGCATCTTAATAAAATGAACTATATCAGTTCATGAAAGCCTTCTATTTATTTGTGTCTTCAAAATATCTTTCAGCAACATTTTTCAGTTTTCAGTATGAAGCCTTTTATTTCTTTGTTTAAGTTCATTCTTGAGTATTTTGTTCTTTTTGATTGTGTATCGAAAGGAATTGTGTTCGTAATCCTCTCTGGGTTACTCATTGGTAGCACAGATATTCATTATCATTCATGATTAAATAAGCCTCTCAACAAATTGGATATAGAAAAAAGGTACCTGGGGGCACTTGGGTGGCTCAGTCCATTGTCAGACTCTTGATCTTCGTTTAGGTCATGATCTCACAGTTTGTGGGTTCCAGCCCCACGTCGCTGTGCACTGACAGCATGGAGCCTGTTTGGGATTCTGTCTCTCCCTCATTCTTCCCCTCATTCCCCTCTGTTTCTCTCAAAATAAATAGATAAACTTAAAAAAAAAAGAGAAGGAATGTATCTTAACATAATTAAGGCCATATATGGACAATCCACAGGCAACTTCACACTCAACAAGAAAAGGTTGTAAGTTTTCCCACTACAATCAAGAGGATCAGAGTGCCCACGCTCACCCTTCCTTTTCAAAATAGCACTGGAATAAAAATCCCTGCGAACTTTTTAGCATTTCTCCTTATAGGTCATGCCATCAGTGACGTGAGAACAAATTGCTTATAATGTTTACTTAATTTTCCTGCTTATAACAATTTTCTGATGGTAACCATTTTCTATCCTGTGACTCTCAGCTTAAGCATCACCTTTGAAGAAAGGCCTTTCTTGATGACTCTCTCCATAGTAGAATTCTCCATGAGTTACACTGTCCCCTTATTTACTTCTGACTCTGAGACTGTAAGGTACAAGCAAGAAGGATGTTTTGTATAATTCTTCCCCATATTTCATTAATTGCTGTGTCCTCACAGCATGGTTCCTAGCAATAAATAGGAGCTCTAAATTTAAAAAAAAACACTAATTGAATAAATAGTTAATATGTCTAAATCTGTGAATAAATATCTACAACATCTAACCACACTTTGAGGCAGCATAAGTTGAGTATTAATGGAAAGAAAAACTTGTTATGGGAAGTGGAGAAATACATGAAAAATTAATCTTTCCTAAAACAAACTGATTGGGTTGAAATTTTATTCTTGATTGGCAGTAGTCTTACAATGGTTGTAAGGCTATTTTTTTGTTTGTTTGTTTATGTCACATCTTTCTGACCCTAATTATGTGATTTGGCCTAATAGTATCTTTATATAGGTATTTTTAAAGTTTTTGTGGAAATTCCCAGTGAATTTAATTAAACAAGAATGAGTGTTGGCAGCTTTCCAATTCTAGGACTTAATGAGGAGTGTGGTTAGAAGGGGTAAAATGTCCAGTGATGTTTCCCTCTATGCTCTTAGCAACTGATACACATATTTTAGGAGGGTTCTGTTAGGCTTAAAGCATTTCCTAAGGAAAAGCTCAAGGACATCTCTTAAAATATCAGGTCAGCTAACATGACCAAACCAACACTATAGAATGAGGAAGACTAAGCTGTTGAATGGTATTTTTCTATTTAGAAATTAGAGGGAAAGAAGTTGCTTGAGAAAAAATGGAAAATGGCTGGTTGCTGTATTTCTTGTGTAAGGATAGGAGTTTCTTGTCTTTCTGATGTCTTATCCTAATGTGATAAATTTTTGTTTTCTCTGTGGACCATGGAATTCCTAGGAAGTGATCTAAAATCCAAAAGCAACCTTCTGAATAACCAGGAGACTCTATGGAGAAAATGGATACATAGTCAAATGAAATAAAATATGTCCTCAAGCAATAATGCAGCTTTTCGCCCTCTCTTGTCAAACTCAATGACGGAAGAAATCCAGGTTGTTGATAATGAGTACAAATGTTCCTTCAGATTGTAGACTTGTTTTCACAGGTTAAGACTAAAAGTAAATCATGGGAACCAGCCTTTCCAATTGTGTGGCTCTCTCTATTATGTAAAAGTGAGATCACTTTTAGATAAAGCAAACTTTGATTCCAATTCTGGTTTAATCATTTAAAAATGGTTGATTTTGGGGAAATTATTTAGATGATCTGAGCCTCAGTTTGTTTAACTCTGAAATGGGAATTATAGCTCATCTTACTGATGATGCACATAAGAACTGTGATTCATTAAGTTGTGAGTGTGTGATTGGAATCCACTGTATGCATTGTGAGCAGTGGAGTGATAGATCAGAATCAGATTTTAAAAGGATCATTTGGGCTGCATGAGGAAACATACTGATAGAGGCCAGAATAAAAGGGATGGACACGGCAGGAGACCAGCGGAGTGGGCCAGAAGAAGTGGGGAGGGAAGGGAAATGATCAAATTTGTGATATATTTTAAAGGGTATTAGTAGCATTTGTTAAAGGTATCAATATGTGACAGGAGAATAAGAAAGACATAAAGACACTGTAATATTTCTTTTTTTTTTTAATGTTTTATTTATTTCGAGAGAGAGAGAGACAGCGTGAGCAGGGGAGGGTCACAGAGAGAGGGAGTCACAGATTGAAACAGGCTCCAGGCTCTGAGCCGGCAGTCAGCACAGAGCCGATGCGGGGCTCGAACCCACGAACCGCGATATCATGACCTAAGCGAAAGTCGGACGCTTAACCGACTAAGCCACACAGGCGCCCCGACACTGTAATATTTCTTGTCTGAGTATTGACATTTAATGAATTCTGGGACACTAGATTTATGGTGAAAAATTAAAAATATAGTTTTATAAGTACAAAATTGACATCCTATTGGAGATCTCCAGAGTTAGAGATATTGCATATGTGAAGTCTAAAAATTAAGGGGAGACCTAAGAGTGGAATGCTTTCACGTTTATTGGTCAGGAAAAGGGGGAATATCTAACCAAAGACCCTAAGAGGAAAGAGACACTCCAGGGCAGTGACCTTCCATTCCTGATTTGATCCACTCACTCTGAATATGTCAGTTACCTTACATGGTTCTCAAGTGTTTCACTATTGTGACTTTATAAACTGTGAAGCTTTTCATGGAATTCCTTTGCCCTCTTTTCTGTCCTTCCACTTTTCTTTTAGATAACTCAGCTAAAGCATTGCTTCCTCTGGGATGTCTTCATTGATTGCTCTTTGATTGATATATTCCTACTCTGTGGCCATTGGATTTTATGACTATTTCTTTAATGTCACTTATTACATTGGCGATCATTATGTATGCTCTTTCAGAGTGTAGGAAACCATGGGTAATTCAACTTGGAAATCATAGCATCTATGAAATACTCCACACAAACAGATAGTCTTCTACTTTTTTAAAATTGATGAAGCAATGAAAGATTAATCTCATTATGTATTTAAAAGTTTCCTTCCTTGTTTTCTAGGAAACCTACATTGAATATGTGAATCAGATTCTATACAGACTGGATGGAATCAAAGAACAATGTAACTTACTTTGTCCTCTTGGGCCTCACACAGGATGGAAAGGAACAAAAGATTCTTTCTGTTATGTTCTTGTTCTTCTATATTTTGACCGTGGTGGGCAACCTGCTCATTGTGGTGACTATAGCTGTCAGTAAGACCCTGGGCTCGCCTATGTACTTGTTTCTTGCTAATTTATCTTTTATGGATGTCACTTATTCCTCTTGCATTTCCCCCAGATTGATTTCAGACTTGTTCTTTGGGGAAAATACCATATCCTTCCAATCTTGTATAACCCAGCTATTTACAGAGCACCTTTTTGGTGGATCAGAGGTCTTTCTTCTCCTGGTGATGGCCTATGACCGCTATGTGGCCATCTGTAAGCCCTTGCATTATTTGGTTGTCATGAGGCAAAGGGTGTGTGTTGTGCTGCTGGTAGTGTCTTGGGTTGGGGGTTTTCTGCATTCAGTAATTCAAGTTAGCACGATTTATAGTCTCCCATTCTGTGGTCCTAATGTCATTGATCATTTCATCTGTGAAATGTACCCCTTACTGACACTGGTCTGTACTGACACGTATGTTGTTGGGTTGTTAGTGGTAGCTAATGGAGGAATGATCTGCATGATTGTGTTTGTGCTCTTGCTCACCTCTTATGGTGTCATCTTGCACTCTCTGAAAAACCTTAGTCCAGAAGGGAGACGGAAAGCCCTCCAGACCTGTGGTTCCCACATCACCGTGGTGGTCTTCTTCTTTGTTCCATGTATTTTCATGTACGTGAGACCTGCTAAGACCTTCCCCATTGACAAATCATTTAGTGTATTTTTTACAGTCATAACCCCCATGTTGAATCCCCTGATCTACACTCTGAGAAATTCTGAGATGACAAATGCTATGAAGAAGCTCTGGTTGAGAAATGTCATCACTCTAGGTGTATAAGTACATTATCTACCATGAAGAGAATTATTTGACATTGGAGGCCATTTTCTAAGAATGCAGATGTCTTATTAAAATGATTCTGAATTACCTTTGTTCAAAGAACTTAATTATTTTTAAAGTATGAACTGGATGATTGTGCTTTAATAACAGATTCCCTTCCTGTTAGAATGTAAAGTCCATTATACTTCGGAGATTGCTTCATTTAGAAAGGTGCAATGCCTTCAAAGCAAAGTGTCAACAATAGGTAATTAATCAGGAGATTTTTATATGATTACTCTAATTTCTAATCAATTTATATTTAAAAAATTTTTATGATACTTTGTAATATTTTAGTTATATTCTTGTTATTTAAGGTAATCTTTTTTTTCTATTTATAATATTAATGATGTATAGATGTCTTGTTCAGTAAATTTCTATTATAGCCTTATATCCAAAATATATTGTGTAATACTTTTGTTTTTATAAGAAAAAATAAAATGTAATGGATAACAATAAATAGTAGAAGAGAAAACCTTGCATAATGGGATAAAATGTGAATAAATTACCTACTAATCTTTCACCATAGTTTCCCAGAGGTAGTCACTTAATTTGTCTTTCTTAAGTCTCCTGAGATAATAACCTCATTTGATTTCAAGTATATGTATATGAATTTTTCTCTGTGTATTTAAATATTTGCTTTCATTATCAAATTATTTTTTTAAACTTTTAGTTTTATGATAGTTTTGTTTATTTTTGATTTTTCAGTTGAAAAATAGTTGTCATACAATATTATCCTGGTGTCAGGCACACAACATAGTGACTCAATAATCATGTACGTTAACAAACGTTCATTATGATCTTTGTAACTTCCATCTGTTACCATACAAAGTTCCTATAATATGACTGCATTCTCTATGCTATACTTTTCATTCCTGTGATATATTTATTTTATAAGTGAAACTCTACCTTTTATCCCCTTTGCCCATTTCGCCTATCCATCCCCCTTAACTCTGGCAACTGCCAGTTTGTTCTCTGTATGAATGAGTTTGTTTCTGTTTTTTGTTTTGTTTTGTTTTTTTAAATTCCACGTGTAAGTGAAATTGTTTGAAACATCTTGAAGATATTGCATACCAGTCCATAGATATCTCTTAGTTGTTCTTGTACTCCATATTACTTACTAGTATACACTAAAGTCAATATATCCATTCCTGTTCATGTTATACTAACTTTTTTTTTTGACAAAGAATTTTTCAGTAATTGTATGCTTGTGAACGAGTGCAAGTATGAGTTCCTGGGAGTGGAATTGTTGAGATATGTATTTAAAACAAACATCACATATTTAAATATTGATATTCATAGTTATTGCCAAATGCCATCCTAGACATTGTACCAGTAGCTACACTGATGCTCACAGTCTGTAAGGGTACTTTAGTCCACATTCTCAACCACTCGTACCTGATAAATATTTGTGACATAAAACAATCTGATTAAATTATAATCTTTCTTATTGTTTAGTTTATCTTTTCAGATATTGAATATGGTTTGTATTTTTTTTTCTGTGAATCATCTCTTAATACTTTTACCTGTTTCATTCAACTGTTGCTCATTTCCATACTGAATCTCATGATTGATTACATTCTAAGAAAGGATCCCTTTTACTATTGTGAATGTAAGTATTATCTTTCTGACTACTGGGGTGTTTTTAACTTTTGTATGTTCTGTAGATGCTTTTGGTGTGTGATAATGTTTTCTTAAACTTTTTAATGTTTATTTAATTTTGAGAGAGAGAACAAGTAGGGGAAGGGCAGACAAGAGAGGTAGACACAGAATCTGAAGCAGGCTCTAGGTTCTAAGCTGTCAGCACAGAGTACAATGAAAGGCTTGACCTCACGAGCTGTGAGATCATAATCTGAGCCCAGGTCAGATGCTTAACTGACTGAGCCACGTAGGTGTCCAATGTCTTCTTTTAAGTTTAATAAGTATTTTTTAAAGACTTTTTATTCATACCAAAATATTCTCAACTCTATTTCAGCACTTAATTTTTAAAGCATTTTTGAAGTTGTATATCATGCATTAAAACTTTTACTGCATATGGAATTTATTTTGATATAGGAGTTAAAGAGCGATAGAATTTTGGTGAATTTTCTAAAATTTATGAATTTTTTTTTTTACAAATAGTTTATTGTCAAGTTAGCTTCCACATAACACTCAGTGCTCATCCCCACAAGTGTCCTCCTCCATGCCCATCCCCCCTCCCCCCCACATCCATCAGTCCTCAGTTTTTGTCAGCATTCAAGAGTCTCTCATGGTTTGCCTCTCTCCCTTTCCCCCACCA
>NW_027530521.1:650-1034 GCF_008692635.1 Crocuta crocuta | reverse complement strand
TTTCCTGTCTCACGTTCAGGTCCTTTATCCATTTTGAGTTTACTTTTGTGCATGGTGTGAGGAAATGATCTAGTTTCATTCTTCTGCATGTTGCTGTCCAGTTCTCCCAACACCATCTGTTAAAAAGGCTGTCTTTTTTCCATTGGATACTCTTTCCTTGCTTTGTCAAAGATTAGTTGGCCCTGTATCTTTGGGTCCAGCTCTGAGTTCTCAATTCTGTTCCATTGGTCTATGTGTCTGTTTTTGTGCCAATACCATACTGTCTTGATGATGACAGCTTTGTAGTAGAGGCTAAAGTCTGGGATGGTGATACCTCCCGTTTTGGTTTTATTTTTCACTATTACTTTTATTTGGGGTCTTTTGTGGTGGTTCCATACAAATTTT
>NW_027530521.1:0-200 GCF_008692635.1 Crocuta crocuta | reverse complement strand
ACTTCCAGCACTATGTTAAACAACAGTGGTGAGAGTGGACATCCCTGTCCTGTTCCCGATCTCAGGGGGAAAGCTCTCAGTTTTTCCCCGTTGAGGATGATGTTAGCTGAAGGCTTCTCTTAGATGGCTTTGATAATGTTTAAGTAGGTTCCTTTCATCCCGACTTTCTCTAGAGTCTTTATTAAGAAGGGATGCTGTAT
>NW_027530520.1:897-3806 GCF_008692635.1 Crocuta crocuta | reverse complement strand
CACCTAAAACAACTAGAGGAAGAGCAACAAGAGCACCTCAAACCCAGTGGGAGAAGAGAAATAATAAAAATCAGGGGAAAAATAAACAATATAGAAACCCAAGAAATAGGTGAACAGATCAATGAAATCAAGTGTTGGTGTTTTTTAAAAAATTAACAAAATTGACAAACCTCTAGCCAGGCTTCCCGAAAAGAAAAGAGAGAGCACTCAAATAGACAAAATCATGAATGAAAATGGACTGTTTACAAACTATCCCTCAGAAATATAAGCCATTATCAGGGAATATTATGAAAAATTATATGCCAACAAATTGGACAACTGAGAAGGAATGGACAAATTCCTAAACACACACACACTACCAAAATTCACACAGGAAGAGATTGAAAATTTGAATTGACCCATAACTAGTGAAGAAATTTTATCAGTCATCAAAAATCTCCCAATGAATAAGAGCCCTGGGCCAGATGGCTTCCCTGGGGAATTCTACCAGACATTTAAAACAAAATTAATATCCATTCTCCTCAAGATACTCCAAAACATAGAAATCAAATGACAACTTACGGACTCATTTTATGAAGACAGCATCAATTTGAATCACAAGCCATACAGGGACCCAGGAATAAAAGAGAACTACAGACCAATATCCATGATGAATACAGATGCAAAACTCCTCAACAAGGTACTTGCAAATCGAATCCAACAGCATATAAAAAGAATTATCCACCATTATCAAGTAGGATTCATTCCTGGGTTACAGGGTGGTTCAATATTGGCAAATCAATGAATGTGATACATCACATTAAGAAAGAAAACATAAAACCGTATGATCCTGTCGATAGATGCAGAAAAAGCATTTGACAAAATACAGCATCCCTTCTTAATAAAGACTCTTGAGAAAGTCAGTATAGAAGGAACTTACTTAAACATCATAAAAGCAACCTATGAGAAGCCCTCAGCTAACATCACCCTCAATAGGGAAAAACTGAGAGCTTTCCCCCTGAGATCAGGAACACGACAGGGATGTCCACTCTCACCACTGTTGTTTAACCTGGTGCTGGAAGTCGTAGCATCAACCACCACACAACAAAGGAAATAAAAGCATCAGAATTGGCAAAGAAGAAGTCAAACTTTCACTTTTCGCAGACGACATGATACTCTACATGAAAACCCGACAGACTCCACCAGAAGCCTACTAGAACCGATCCAGGAAGTCAGCAAAGTTACAGGGTATAAAATCAACATACAGAAATCAGTTGCAAAAAAAAAAAAAAGAAAAGAAATCGGTTGCATTATTATACACCAAAATGAAACAAAAGAAAGAGAAATCAAGAAACTGATCCCCTTCACAGTTGCACAAAAGACCATAAAATAACTACGAATAAACCCATCCAAAGATATTAGATATGTTTATGATGAAAACTATAGAAAAATAAGAAAGTTAATTGAAAAGAGATAAAGAAATGGAAAAACATTCCATACTCATGGATTGGAACAATAAATATAGTTGAAATGTCATTAGTACTCAAAGCAATCTACACATTCAATGAAATCCCAATCAGAATTGCACCAGCATACTTCTTAAAACTAGAACAAACTATCCTAAAATCTGTATGCAACCACAAAAGACCCTGAATAGACAAAGTTATATGAAGAATAAAACCAAACAGGAGGCATCACCATCTCAGACTTCAGCGTCTACTACAAAGCTGTCATCATCAAGACAGTATGGTATTGGCACAAAAACAGACACATAGACCAATGGAATAGAATTGAGAACTCAGAATTGGGCCCAAAAATGTACGGCCCACTAATCTTTGACAAAGCAGGAAAGAGTATCCAGTGGGAAAAAGACAGACTCTTTAACAGATAGTGCTGGGAGAACTGGACAGCAACATGGAGAAGAATGAAACTAGATCATTTTCTCACACCATGCACAAAAATAAACTGAAAATGGATAAAGGACCTGAATGTGAGGCAGGAAACCATCAAAAATCTAGAGGAGAAAGCAGGAAACAACCTCTTTGACCTCCACCGCAGCAATTTCTTACTTGATACTTACCGAAAAGCAAGGGAATCAAGAACAAAAATGAACTATTGGGAACTCATCAAGATTAAAAGCTCCTGCATGGAAAAGGAAACAATCCATAAAACTAAGAAGCAACCGACGGAAAGGGAAAAGATAGTTGCAAATGACATATCAGATAAAGGGCTAGTATCCAATGTCTATGAGGAACTCACCAAACTCCACACCCAAGAAAAAATAGTACAGTAAAGAAATGGGCAGAATATATTAACAGACACTTCCCCAAAGAGGACATCCAGATGGCAAACAGACACGTGAAACGATGCTCAGCATCCCTCCTCATCAGGGAAATACACATCAAAACCACACTGAGAAACCACCTAAAGCCAGTCAGAGTGGCTAAAATGATCAAATCAGAGATCTCTAGATGCTGGCGAGGATGTGGAGAAACGGACACCCTCCCTCCGTTACTGTTGGTGGGAATATAAACTGGTGCATCCCCTCTGGAAAACAGTGTGGAGGTTCTTCAAAAAATTAACAATAGAACTCCCCATGACCTAGCAATAGCACTGCTAGGAATTTACCCAAGGGATACAGGAGTGCTGATGCACAGGGGCAGATGCACTCCAATGTTCATAGCTGCACTCTTAACAATAGCCAAAACATGGAAAGAGCCTAAATGTCCATCAACAGATGAATGGATCAAGAAGATGTGGTTTATCTATAGGATGGAATACTACATGACAATGAGAAAGAACGAAATCTGGCCACGTGTAGCAACATGGATGGACCTTGAGGGTGTTATGCTGAGCGAAATAAGTCAGACAGAGAAGGACAAATATCATATGTTTGCACGTATAGGAGGATTAGGAGGAACTTGACGGAG
>NW_027530520.1:0-694 GCF_008692635.1 Crocuta crocuta | reverse complement strand
TGATGAGGAGGGATGCTGAGCATCGTTTCATGTGTCTGTTGGCCATCTGGATGTCCTCTTTGGAGAAATGTCTGTTCATATCTTCTGCCCATTTCTTCGCTGGGTTGTTTGTTTTTCGGGTATGGAGTTTGGTGAGTTCCTTATAGATTTTGGATATTAACTCCTTATCTGATATGCCATTTGTAACTATCTTTTCCCATTCCATTAGTGGCCTATTACTTTTATGGATTGTTTCCTTTGTGGTGCAGAAGCTTTTAATCTTGATGAGGTCCCAACAGTTTATTTTTGCTCTTGATTCTTTTGCTTTTGGGGATGTGTCAAGGAAGAAATTGCTGCGGTGGAGGTCAAAGAGGTTGTTTCCTGCTTNTGTTTCCTGCTTTCTCCTCTAGGGTTTTGATGGTTTCCTGTCTCACATTCAAGTCCTTTATCCATTTTGAGTTTATTTTTCTGTATGGTGTGAGAAAATGATCTAGTTTCATTCTTCTGCATTTTACTGTCCAGTTCCCCCAGCACCATCTGTTAAGAGGCTGTCTTTTTTCCATTGGATACTCTTTTCTGTTTTGTCAAAGATTAGTTGGCTCTATACTTTATGTCTACTTCTGAGTTCTCAATTCTGTTCCATTGGTCTATGTGTCTTTTTTTCTGCAATTACCATACTGTCTTGATGATGACAGCTTTGTAGTACAGGCTAAAG
>NW_027530519.1:0-954 GCF_008692635.1 Crocuta crocuta | reverse complement strand
CGATTCCTACAAGCATGGAATTTCCCGAGAAAAAAATGACAGGGCCTTCGGCCAGGCCCATAAGGCTTACCTGCGATCTATCCATATCTTCTTTCACCTTCTCCTCTAGATTTGCTTCTCAGAAGATCTTTTTGGGAAAATCCCCGCTGAAGTAGAAAATGGCTGTGAAGCCACCAACACAGCCTCTTCCCCAGTAAACTGCTTGCCTGCAGGCAGGAATTTGAAATGCAGAGAAGGCCCAACTTCCTAGTCGTTTGTGTCAGGAGCTGTTCACAAACTGTGAGCTCCTGCTTGGGAACCAATCCCTGAGTTTCCCTTCTCTGGTTTAAGGAGCCTCCCTTCCCGCAGAGGCCCACAAATTCTGCTTGAGCCTAGAAAACGTGTGCTACATGGACCTGACCCTCCCCGACTCCTGTAGAGGAGACCTGTTACCTCTCCCTGAGGAAAGCCTGTACTCAGATCTCATAATTCTTTAAAAAATGTTTTGAATATTCATTTACTTTTTGAGAGACAGAGCATGATTGGGGGAGGGGCAGAGAGGTAGTCACAGATTCTGAAGGGGGCTCCAGGCTCCCAGCTGGCAGCACAGAGCCCAAAGGGGCGCTCAAACCCACAAACGCTAAGATGATGACCTGAGCTGATGTCAGATGGTTAAACGACTGAGCCACCCCGGCACCTCTCAACTCTCATAAATTAATGGGAAGCCTTCCTGCCTAACCCTGGGCCTCACTTAGAATTAGGATACAAAACCATAGGATTCAATAGGCAAAAGGGAAAGATTAGGACCTGAGGTCTCTGGGTGGGGAAAAACACATTTTGGAACAATGCTGGGAGTGTCTGATCCCAGCAAAACCCCCTCAGGTGTAAGGTTTCACTTAAGAATGTGACAGTCACCGCCTCCTGCCCCTGAGGTTCCCCTCAGGAATTTGACTAATGACCTAACTACAAATTAGT
>NW_027530518.1:548546-586918 GCF_008692635.1 Crocuta crocuta | reverse complement strand
GGGCCCTTATCTTTTGGGAGATATTTGATAACTGATTCGATTTCCTCACTAGTTATGGGTTTGTTCAGGTTTTCTATATCTTCCCATGTGAATATTGGTAGTGTGTGGGTGTTTAGGAATTTGTCCTTTTCTTTTAAGTTGTCCAATTTGTTGGCATATAATTTTTCTTAGTATTCCCTGATAATTGCTTGTATTTCTGAGGGGTTGGTTGTAATCATCTCATTTTCATTCATGATTTTATCTATTTGAGTGCTCTCTCTTTTCTTTTTGAGAAGCCCGGCTAGAGGTTTGTCAATTTTGTTTATTTTTTCAAAAAAACAACTCTTGGTTTCATTGATCTGTTCCACTGTTTCTTTGGTGTCTATATTGTTTAGTTCTGCTCTGATTTTTATTATTTCTTTTCTTCTTCTGGGTTTGGGGTGCTCTTGTTGCTCTCCCTGTAGTTGATTTAGTTGCACTGTTAGATTTGCACTTGCATTTGTGTAATTTCTTGAAATAGGCCTGGAGTGCAATGTACTTTCCTCTTAGGATTACCTTTGCTGCATCCCATAGAGTTTGAATTGTTGTATTTTCATTTTCAGTTGGTTTCCATATATATTTTAAATTTCTTCTCTGATTGTCTGATTGGCCCATTCATTCTTTAGTAGGGTGTTTTTTAACCTCCATGTTTTTGGAGGTTTTCCAGACCTCTTCCTGTGATTGATTTCGAGTTTCATAGCATTGTGATCTGAAAGTGTGCATGGTATGATCTCAATTCTTTTATATTTATTGAGGGCTATGCAGCTCTTTTAAATACAAGGATACCTTTCCATGCCATTGAAAGTGCTTATGTTCCCAATAGAAAATACACACCTTTTCATGTCTGATCAGAATATTTTCAGTATCAGATGCGTTGGAAAATGTCCTTGAATAATTTTGCACCAATTTTACCACATTATTTGTTCTGGATAGAGGCATAATTATTTTATCCGAATAATTCAATACAAGAAAAATTTAGCTTTATTATTTATTCTTGTTTTTTATTCTCCTGAAAGGAAAGAGTGTTCACTTTTTTATGTGAAAAAATTTTGACAGGTAGTGTTCTTGACTCAAACTCAGAATGTTATTGCTGAGGTAAAACATTCTGCTGTAATCACCTGATATATGTAATTTTATAGCGGAGACATTGTATATCTGATTGAATGGCTATTTTTCTAAATGTTTAATCTATTATGTGACAAGTTTTTCTTCAATGGCAGAACTAAAGCTTTAATAGTTGCCACTAACATATATCTGTACCTACAGCACATTTGAGATCTGCTATTATGTTGGACCCTAGAGAAGTACTAAAATAACATTAGCTTAACGGTACAATGCTATCCGAAATTTAAGAACCACAGTCCATTAAAATAACATTTGAGTCTTGAGCACTAGCATATGTGTAATTATTTAATAATTTTATATGTAAATTGTTAAAAAATATAAGACATATCACAAGCCATATTCTAAAGAGAGAAAATAAAATATATTCAGTAAAACAACATAGATAAAATTTTTAAGATTTTCTTTCACTTCCTTATGGGATACATGGTTGGCCACCTCTAACTTATGCTCACTCTCTCTAAATGACCATCACATACCAAAAAAGCATTTTTGCTAGATCAACAAATAATGTCTTTTTCCAGTGACACTCTTGAGGACATTGTTACTGAGCCTGGACAAAAGAGCACCATGTTTCCCAAAGATTAGAGTTGAGAAATAAAGTGCAAGACACTCAGTTAAATTTCAATTTCAGGGAAATAATGAATAATTATTTTAGCATATGTATGTGCCAACTATCACATACACATATTACATGTAGGGATTCAAGTATTGCATAATTATACCAAAAACGTTATTGCTTTCTGAATTTTAATCTTCTCTGCATCCTCTATTCATATTCAGTGAGTCTGGCAATGCTACTGATGGAGTCCAGCTACAGGAGGTCCAGGGCTCCCTGAAGAATGGACGGTTGTTGACGAGAGAAGGATGAAAGAGAGACGAGAATCTTTCTGGTCACCAGGCAGGCATATCTGCACTGTCTGAGATTCAACTTTATTTTATGATTAAGTGTTTGGGAGACAGCACAGAAGTGTCATTCTGATGATAAATTCTTTGATCAGTAAAAACTTTCCAGAACATTGATATGCATAGCCTTATTATTATGATTTAGATAAGGGTACTCATGCTCATCATATGAGGAAGGAAGGTATCTTTGGCATTAAAAAATAAACAGGATAATGTTTTTAGCATAGTAAAGGCAAAAGTTAGTTCTTTGTGAGCAGGGGTCAATAGCCTGTTGATCGCTTAATCGGAAGTATTAAGAAAAACAGGTTTTTCAGAAAATGTAATGTTTGCTCCTATCACCACAAAAGAAGTTCCTATAGTAGGTTCCTTCACAAGGTGCAATCAGCCTATCAAGGCCAGAATAAGTCACTCCGAATACCAATCAACAAGGTGCCTTGGGGAGTTGGTGCTCAAGCAGAAACGATTGAGTGGGGGTGGATATAATTTGTCAACTGACAGCAAGAGACTTACAAACTTGCTTTAACCTCACATGGAGTTTTCTCAACTAGTGAGTTCAGATACGGCTCCTGACATGCTACCATGGAAAAATCATGTGATTTGAAAAACATAGTTTGTATTTGGAGAAATAGAGTATTTAAAAAATCCACAGACATCATGTAGGCTAATAAGGAAGAAATGCTGGAAACTTATAAATCTGAATGCACATATCAGCACTCACTGAGAAGAAACATCCAGGCTGTCCTGGGGCTGAGGGTGAAGTCCCTGAGGAGTTTCAGAAGACAGATAGTGCATATGCAGTTTCTTCTCATTACTATGCCTTTACTTGAGGCCATCCAGAATATTTAAGCCCAATTTATATACAAAATCATAAATAATGGTGAGAAAATATCAACATTAGATAAACCCAGGACAAAACACACATCGTAAAGTCTGTGGACTAATATAAGATGCCTAAAGTAATGAGAAGGTGTAATGAAAGGAATGTCATTTACAATAACCCAAGTGATATTTCTCATTAGATAATATGTTATTTGGGAGAAAATAAAGTTTGATAAAATGTTATTCCCTCGTCTTTATCAAAATACTTACTTTTAGAGTTATATTATTTAATGAATTATGTAATTTTCGTACAAGTCTTTGCACACTGCCTGATGTATATATTTAATGGCATAATCTATATGACAAAATCACATCCTGCCTTCTGTATGATTATTGTATTACTCAACAACATCATTTTTCTTATTAACTTTACCACATTCCATAAAAAGCATTATGAAATCCATGACCAATTATTGACAGCATAAAGCCTGATGTGAATTGCAAGGGACAAGGTGCAGGGATGTTGGTTGGTTCCATGGCAATAGTGTCACCATGAGAAACACAGATGGAAATCCAAAGAAGGAAAAAAAATCTTTCCACTTAGATCAGTTCAATACAAACACCTCTGCAAAAGGCACAAATGCCAAAAGAATAAGTGTGTTAAGCATCAGATACCATTGAATAACTGAAAACTATCTATTGTTCTATAATGCAGATGAAAACATGATGCTTGCTGAAAAAGATAACATACTTTTAGGGCATTTGATTCTCAGCAGTCCTGGGGAAATACGTATGCAAGGGAAGTGTCACTACTGAGGTAAGAAATGGAGAGACATTGGAGGGACTTGATCACAAATTGTGACTTATGAATTTTGAGTAATGCTTAAAAATCATTCTAGTGGTGTTTTCTTTAATAAAAACAACCAGAAAGATACCAGCAGAGTAGAACATTCTTTTCTCAAAGACCTAGTGATGTGTTTTATCACATACTTAGCCATCACAGTACTAAGAATATGAGAATTACACCAAGTGTATCACTTATGAATTTGGAAGAAAATAGAGAGCATGTCCTTTGTGCTTCAGGAACTCTGTTTAAGGTCAGTCAAACCCATATCACAGAACTTCTTCCTAAATTCAGGAATGTCAGGGGCTTTAAATATGAATTATTTAAAGACATACCGAAAATCTTCCAACGTTCAGGTGCATAGTGACTATCTACTGACAAAGTTTCTTAAGATTTAAAGTCTTCATGGGACAAAAATAGAAAATTCATGTCATTATCATTTTGTTTCTTCTGAATTCATACTGAATCCATGCTCAGTGTCTTTCATTTAAGGTAATAGACACTAGAAAATACCATTCCTACTGAATGGAGAAAACATTAATTTCTGAACTTCAACAACTAAATTGAAATATACTTATTACTTTTTATGAATATATGTTTTATTGAACAAATTTCAACTGCAACTTCAAAAAGATAAAAAAGACACTAAATTTCGATTTGTTTCATAGTAAGATATTACAGTGCTTTCAAATTTTACAAATTATTATTCTATTATCACAAAATAACTTTATTAGAAACTAAAATGCACAGCCATTTAAAGTTTCAGTTTACTTAGAAAATATAAAATATGAAAACTGAATTTAAGAAAATATTTCAAATATTTCCAACTGCTTTCATATAAACTAGTCATTAACTATACAGAGATTAATAAATAGCAAAGGGTGTTAGAGCCAGGTCATCTTGTGTTAAGAATAAAATTATTATTTCTCTTTACCTACAAAACATAATTATTATAAAATGTTTCATAGATATAGTTTTCTGACATCCTAATGGAAAATAGTGATAACTAGAAATATGTAAAAATATACCCAAAATATGACTAAATCATTCTGAATTAGTTCATATTAATTTTGATTTGAAAACAAAATTTCAGAGAAATACATAAGTAAGTTCTAGTTCAGCTAATATGTTAACAAAAACACTCAAAAAAGTAAAAAAAATCAAATTAAAATAGAATATTGCAAAAACACAAATATTCTATAAATTTGTGAATGTATATCCTGATAGTATTAATTAAATCTACCTTTAATCTGGAAACATCAACTGAAGATAGTTGTAATTCAATAAGACATGACTGAAATTATGAGAAGAGAATTCTAGCACTTCAACAAAAGAGTCTTGCCTCATCCCACTTTCCATCTGAGCACTCTGTTGATGAAGCTGAGATAATGAAGCTGCTGATGAAGCTGAGAAACAATCACTTACCCAAATGTGACTTTAGAGTCTGTTTGTGGGAGATGGAACTGCAAGAAGTGGTTATAGGGAAGAGTTGTCCTCAGCTCATCTCCCCTATGCCCATAAATGTCATGTCACCTGTAGAAGCAGGACAACACTAGCTTTCGGATATGTTACAAAGGAGAGACACCAAGGGAAAAATGAAATTACCTGACTCCTGGATAACAATAGGTAAAGAACACCTGGGTCCCAAACTCTTCTACATATAAGATCATTAACCTTTCTGGTAAGTTGTATTGTCTAAGCACCTGTCAACAAACCAAAAGTTTTCCAATAAGCCAAATTTCAACACTATGTCAGATTGCCCAGTGTATCTCTGATGTTCAGGAGCTTATTGGCAGCTTTCACACATGTTCTAAATTAGTCTCTGGGTCATAACTAATGCTACAGCACATTTGTGGGAATGGAAAAAAATGTCTCCTCCACTTCACTTAAGTGAAGTAATCTTTCTTACAGGGGACTCAGCACTGAGCCAGGGACCTTCATGGTGAGAAAAATGGAGGCTGCATTCCAACACCTAATCTCCCACCTCTGTAGCCAGGTGCATTTAGGAAGGGGGAAAAAAAACCCAAGTGGCACATAGGGTTGAGATATACATTCTCCTTGTTGAGGAATCTTATTTGACATGGAATTGTACGATCTTGTGTTCTATCACATCAAAGCCTCATTCTACTGATTTTTTTCTTCTCATAGTGCTGTTTTACTCCACCAACTCAGAAATAAAGAAATAACACTCTAGAATCTTATATAATGTTGGCTTCTATGACTCCTGTCAAGGACAACTTTGTTATAACTAACTTTAACCTTTATCTTTACGACAGCTGCATGTATGTTTCTTTACCAAACACCATCTATTATTTGAGTAGTGACTTTTTTCCCCTATAAACCAACGAAAAGCCTGCATCTGTATGACTTAAACTACAGTACCTACCGGAAAAATGAAAATTAAAGAGAGAGGAAAACAGTGTGGAGATTCCTCAAAAAATTCACAATAGAACTCCCCTATGACCCAGCAATAGCACTGCTAGGAATTTACCCAATTTCTGGGTGCTTTATGGAAACCAACATGACAATAAAGTATTAAAAATAAATAAAAGAGTGGCATGAAAGAGATCATATGGCATTTTGAGACAATTTTGTGGGTGTCATAAAGTGAATTGTGTGTTTTTCCTATTGAAAATTGAGAGCTAGTCTTTAAAGACAAAAGGGAGTGAGCCAAGTTCATGTTGAATAAATTTTTTTCATTTTTAACGTTTATTAATTTTGAGAGACAGAGAGACAGTGTGAACAAGAAAGGGTCAGAGGGAGAGAGAGATGCAGAATCCAAA
The DNA here is from genome assembly GCF_008692635.1 of Crocuta crocuta. Classification (NCBI taxonomy): domain Eukaryota; kingdom Metazoa; phylum Chordata; class Mammalia; order Carnivora; family Hyaenidae; genus Crocuta; species Crocuta crocuta. Next base: position 580,426 of record NW_027530518.1, on the reverse strand, counting down.
GCAAGTTCCAGGCTCTGAGCCATCAGCACAGCTGGGGCTCGAACTCAAACCGTGAGAGCAAGACCTAAGCCAAAGTTGGACACCCAACTGACTGAGCCACCCAGGTGCCCCAAAATTTTAATAGGATTTATGGCAAAAATAATTATTCTTATCCTCTAGGATGCTGGCATGCAAATCTTCAAATCCTCAACATAAATATATTAGATTATATGATAATAAGAATGAAGGTTGTAGATTGAAGGAATATTAATAATTATTTTATTTTAAGGTGGTAGATTATGTTGAATTATCAGAATAAGCCTAATGTAATAGCAGTGGTCCCTAAATTTGGGAAAAAAAAAAAAAGGAAGAAGTGAAAGTGTCACAGTATGTGTCAGAAGACTAATTTGTACATTATTTTTTCTTAATTGTCTATTTTGGTGAGCTCTTCCCCCAGTAGCATAAAATTTACTTCAGTTCAACTACACAAACACCTGTGAGTCCTTTATATGGCCATTACTATTATTGGTGCTGAATATGAGATAGAGTAACTTCGGATATTTACAGAATAGTAAAGCAAAACACAGAACAATAGAGCAAAAAGAAGAGGAAGAGGAAGAATAAGGTGAAGGAGAAGAAGGAGAAAAAGAAGGGGAGAAGAAGGAAAAGAAGAAGGAGAAGGGGAAATGCATGTATCACAGGAATATAGGAAATGGGTACACATTATTACATCGTTCTGGTACGATTGAGAGTATGTTGTGTGAGATTTCTGGACAGATGATGATAGGTAGGTAGGTAGGTAGATAGATAGATAGATAGATAGATAGATAGATAGATGATAGGTAGGTAGATAGATAGATAGATAGATAGATAGATAGATAGATAGAGGTACTCAATTTGGTGTAGAAATAATGTTGAGATTGTATTTCTAAGACTTTATACAACATAGGCNCCATGAGAAACACAGATGGAAATCCAAAGAAGGAAAAAAAATCTTTCCACTTAGATCAGTTCAATACAAACACCTCTGCAAAAGGCACAAATGCCAAAAGAATAAGTGTGTTAAGCATCAGATACCATTGAATAACTGAAAACTATCTATTGTTCTATAATGCAGATGAAAACATGATGCTTGCTGAAAAAGATAACATACTTTTAGGGCATTTGATTCTCAGCAGTCCTGGGGAAATACGTATGCAAGGGAAGTGTCACTACTGAGGTAAGAAATGGAGAGACATTGGAGGGACTTGATCACAAATTGTGACTTATGAATTTTGAGTAATGCTTAAAAATCATTCTAGTGGTGTTTTCTTTAATAAAAACAACCAGAAAGATACCAGCAGAGTAGAACATTCTTTTCTCAAAGACCTAGTGATGTGTTTTATCACATACTTAGCCATCACAGTACTAAGAATATGAGAATTACACCAAGTGTATCACTTATGAATTTGGAAGAAAATAGAGAGCATGTCCTTTGTGCTTCAGGAACTCTGTTTAAGGTCAGTCAAACCCATATCACAGAACTTCTTCCTAAATTCAGGAATGTCAGGGGCTTTAAATATGAATTATTTAAAGACATACCGAAAATCTTCCAACGTTCAGGTGCATAGTGACTATCTACTGACAAAGTTTCTTAAGATTTAAAGTCTTCATGGGACAAAAATAGAAAATTCATGTCATTATCATTTTGTTTCTTCTGAATTCATACTGAATCCATGCTCAGTGTCTTTCATTTAAGGTAATAGACACTAGAAAATACCATTCCTACTGAATGGAGAAAACATTAATTTCTGAACTTCAACAACTAAATTGAAATATACTTATTACTTTTTATGAATATATGTTTTATTGAACAAATTTCAACTGCAACTTCAAAAAGATAAAAAAGACACTAAATTTCGATTTGTTTCATAGTAAGATATTACAGTGCTTTCAAATTTTACAAATTATTATTCTATTATCACAAAATAACTTTATTAGAAACTAAAATGCACAGCCATTTAAAGTTTCAGTTTACTTAGAAAATATAAAATATGAAAACTGAATTTAAGAAAATATTTCAAATATTTCCAACTGCTTTCATATAAACTAGTCATTAACTATACAGAGATTAATAAATAGCAAAGGGTGTTAGAGCCAGGTCATCTTGTGTTAAGAATAAAATTATTATTTCTCTTTACCTACAAAACATAATTATTATAAAATGTTTCATAGATATAGTTTTCTGACATCCTAATGGAAAATAGTGATAACTAGAAATATGTAAAAATATACCCAAAATATGACTAAATCATTCTGAATTAGTTCATATTAATTTTGATTTGAAAACAAAATTTCAGAGAAATACATAAGTAAGTTCTAGTTCAGCTAATATGTTAACAAAAACACTCAAAAAAGTAAAAAAAATCAAATTAAAATAGAATATTGCAAAAACACAAATATTCTATAAATTTGTGAATGTATATCCTGATAGTATTAATTAAATCTACCTTTAATCTGGAAACATCAACTGAAGATAGTTGTAATTCAATAAGACATGACTGAAATTATGAGAAGAGAATTCTAGCACTTCAACAAAAGAGTCTTGCCTCATCCCACTTTCCATCTGAGCACTCTGTTGATGAAGCTGAGATAATGAAGCTGCTGATGAAGCTGAGAAACAATCACTTACCCAAATGTGACTTTAGAGTCTGTTTGTGGGAGATGGAACTGCAAGAAGTGGTTATAGGGAAGAGTTGTCCTCAGCTCATCTCCCCTATGCCCATAAATGTCATGTCACCTGTAGAAGCAGGACAACACTAGCTTTCGGATATGTTACAAAGGAGAGACACCAAGGGAAAAATGAAATTACCTGACTCCTGGATAACAATAGGTAAAGAACACCTGGGTCCCAAACTCTTCTACATATAAGATCATTAACCTTTCTGGTAAGTTGTATTGTCTAAGCACCTGTCAACAAACCAAAAGTTTTCCAATAAGCCAAATTTCAACACTATGTCAGATTGCCCAGTGTATCTCTGATGTTCAGGAGCTTATTGGCAGCTTTCACACATGTTCTAAATTAGTCTCTGGGTCATAACTAATGCTACAGCACATTTGTGGGAATGGAAAAAAATGTCTCCTCCACTTCACTTAAGTGAAGTAATCTTTCTTACAGGGGACTCAGCACTGAGCCAGGGACCTTCATGGTGAGAAAAATGGAGGCTGCATTCCAACACCTAATCTCCCACCTCTGTAGCCAGGTGCATTTAGGAAGGGGGAAAAAAAACCCAAGTGGCACATAGGGTTGAGATATACATTCTCCTTGTTGAGGAATCTTATTTGACATGGAATTGTACGATCTTGTGTTCTATCACATCAAAGCCTCATTCTACTGATTTTTTTCTTCTCATAGTGCTGTTTTACTCCACCAACTCAGAAATAAAGAAATAACACTCTAGAATCTTATATAATGTTGGCTTCTATGACTCCTGTCAAGGACAACTTTGTTATAACTAACTTTAACCTTTATCTTTACGACAGCTGCATGTATGTTTCTTTACCAAACACCATCTATTATTTGAGTAGTGACTTTTTTTCCCTATAAACCAACGAAAAGCCTGCATCTGTATGACTTAAACTACAGTACCTACCGGAAAAATGAAAATTAAAGAGAGAGGAAAACAGTGTGGAGATTCCTCAAAAAATTCACAATAGAACTCCCCTATGACCCAGCAATAGCACTGCTAGGAATTTACCCAATTTCTGGGTGCTTTATGGAAACCAACATGACAATAAAGTATTAAAAATAAATAAAAGAGTGGCATGAAAGAGATCATATGGCATTTTGAGACAATTTTGTGGGTGTCATAAAGTGAATTGTGTGTTTTTCCTATTGAAAATTGAGAGCTAGTCTTTAAAGACAAAAGGGAGTGAGCCAAGTTCATGTTGAATAAATTTTTTTCATTTTTAACGTTTATTAATTTTGAGAGACAGAGAGACAGTGTGAACAAGAAAGGGTCAGAGGGAGAGAGAGATGCAGAATCCAAAGCAAGTTCCAGGCTCTGAGCCATCAGCACAGCTGGGGCTCGAACTCAAACCGTGAGAGCAAGACCTAAGCCAAAGTTGGACACCCAACTGACTGAGCCACCCAGGTGCCCCAAAATTTTAATAGGATTTATGGCAAAAATAATTATTCTTATCCTCTAGGATGCTGGCATGCAAATCTTCAAATCCTCAACATAAATATATTAGATTATATGATAATAAGAATGAAGGTTGTAGATTGAAGGAATATTAATAATTATTTTATTTTAAGGTGGTAGATTATGTTGAATTATCAGAATAAGCCTAATGTAATAGCAGTGGTCCCTAAATTTGGGAAAAAAAAAAAAAGGAAGAAGTGAAAGTGTCACAGTATGTGTCAGAAGACTAATTTGTACATTATTTTTTCTTAATTGTCTATTTTGGTGAGCTCTTCCCCCAGTAGCATAAAATTTACTTCAGTTCAACTACACAAACACCTGTGAGTCCTTTATATGGCCATTACTATTATTGGTGCTGAATATGAGATAGAGTAACTTCGGATATTTACAGAATAGTAAAGCAAAACACAGAACAATAGAGCAAAAAGAAGAGGAAGAGGAAGAATAAGGTGAAGGAGAAGAAGGAGAAAAAGAAGGGGAGAAGAAGGAAAAGAAGAAGGAGAAGGGGAAATGCATGTATCACAGGAATATAGGAAATGGGTACACATTATTACATCGTTCTGGTACGATTGAGAGTATGTTGTGTGAGATTTCTGGACAGATGATGATAGGTAGGTAGGTAGGTAGATAGATAGATAGATAGATAGATAGATAGATAGATGATAGGTAGGTAGATAGATAGATAGATAGATAGATAGATAGATAGATAGAGGTACTCAATTTGGTGTAGAAATAATGTTGAGATTGTATTTCTAAGACTTTATACAACATAGGCTTTCTGATTAGCTGGGTGAAATAAAAATGGTGATGGTAGTGATGGTGATGATTTTGACTAATGCATAAATAACATGGATGATGTGAGGTTTTTTTTTTAGANATAGATAGATAGATAGATAGATAGATAGATAGATAGATAGAGGTACTCAATTTGGTGTAGAAATAATGTTGAGATTGTATTTCTAAGACTTTATACAACATAGGCTTTCTGATTAGCTGGGTGAAATAAAAATGGTGATGGTAGTGATGGTGATGATTTTGACTAATGCATAAATAACATGGATGATGTGAGGTTTTTTTTTTAGACATACAAAATTCATTTCTTCTTTTCCACTATGATGATTGCCCTTTCCATGCATGTTACGATTAAATTATGTCAATTTTTACAAGTTGGCATTGGAATCTTATCCAGCAGCTTCCTCCTCTTTCACATCTTCACACCCCTCCTGGATCACAGACCTGAATCCACTGACCTGGTCATCTGTCATTTGGCCTTTGTCCACGTAATGAAACTCTTCACTATACTGTTTTTGTTGTCTACAGAACTGTTTGAATCACCAAACATTCTGAATGATTTCAAATGTAAGGCTTTATTGTACATGAACAGATTAATGAGGGGTCTCTCCACCTGCCTCCTGAGCATAATCTAGGCCATCATCATCACACCTATCACCTCCTGATTGGGGAGATTTAAACATAAATTCACAAATAATATTTTCCATTCCTTTATCATCTTGTGGCTTCTCAGTTTGTCTTTCAGTATTAATTCCATCTTTTATACTGTTGCATCTTCTAATGTGACCAAGACCAATCTACTGAATGTCAGTAAATACCGTTCACTTTCCCCTATAACCTCCAGCATCAGGGCAGTGCTTTTCACTGTGACATTATCCAGGGATGTCTACTTGATAAGAGTCATGCTTCTCTCGAGTACATATATAGTGACTCACTTGTCCACGCATCAGAGGCAGTGCCAGCACCTTCACAGCACCAGCCTCTCCTCAAAGAGTCTCCCCAAAGGAAAGGGCCACACAGCCGTCTTGTTGTTGGTGAGTTTCTTTGTGTTTGTGTACTGGGTGGACTTCATCATCTCATCACCTGTAATTCTGTTATGGGAGTATGATCCCATCATCCTAGATTGCCAGAAGATTTGGGGGAATGTCTATGCCACTGTCAGTCCTTTGGTACTAATCAGTTCTGAAAAAAGGATAAAAATATGTTGCAAAAATGTGGCAAAATTACAATTTAAACAACTTATTCATGAAATAATTATCCTAGAACTTACTTTGTCTTTAATCAAATGACATTGGATTTATTTAAATAACATTTAAGATGTATAAAAGTATACTTTATCTAAATACTCTTGAAACCTCTGATGCCAAAGACCTTCCAGTTTCTTTAGTATCCATGAGGATTTGATAGCCCCATGTGTGTGCAAGTTTCTATATCTTTAATTTTATTTCTCTGACTTTGTTAAGGAAAATTTTATTTCTGTTCAAGAGAATTATATTCCAAAGTAGCTTCTATTGCTAATACAATAAATGTTTTTAAACTAAATTTGCTCTTTTTATTTCAAGATATTTAACTACATGTCCAATTTTAGCCTGAGCAACAATTTCCCTTGGCATTTGTATTTCTCTGTATTCTGGCTTCTAGTGAAGCTGTAGAGATTTTTTCTTTGTTTTGTAAGTTTTCTCTAGTTTATCTTTCACTGCATTTAATTTTTTTCTCTTTTTCTCTGTGTTTTTAATTTTTCTTTTTTTCTTTTTTTTGTCTTATGCAATTTATTGTTTCTTGTGAATATTTTTACTTTATCTATTTTTGTTGCAATGCAATTCTTTTTTGTAATATCCTTGCTGAGTTATAAAATTAGAATTTATTCATCATCTATTTGTTTTGTTATTTTGTATACACTGGTGAAACAATTAGATGATTTTATTTCTTCTCATTCTATTCCATATGTCTGTAGTGATGACTGTTTTCCATAACTGTACTGCTCTTTAATGTCCTTAGTTACAATATATTTTTTTAAATATTTTTATTTATTTCTAGGAGAGAGAGAGAGACAGCGTGAGCAGGGGAGGGTCAGAGAGAGAGGGAGTCACAGACTGAAACAGGCTCCAGGCTCTGAGCTGGCAGTCAGCACAGAGCCCGACGCGGGGCCCGAACCCACGAACCGCGAGATCATGACCTAAGCGAAAGTCGGAAGCTTAACCGACTAAGCCACCCAGGCGCCCCTACAATATTTTTTCTTAATTACAATATTTTTGCTCAGCCTTCTAACTTATTTATCCTCTCATCAATTCAGACTGATTTAATATTTAACCAAAATATTGTGTATTAAATTTAGTTATTTTTTATTTTCAATGGTTTAATTCTTTTGTCTCTTTTTGAAATATTCTTGACAACTATATAGTTTCTTACTCTTTCCCAGTATTTTGATTTTTATTTCTCCCATTGTCTTTACTTGAACATTTTAAACATATTGCTGATATCTGTATTATATGACAGACATGTAAATTCTTCTAATCCTTTACTTATTAGCTGTCATAGATTCTGGGTCTAAAGTTCTTTCTTGTCTAACAGGAAAGCAGGATGCAAGATTAAATGTGAGAGATGGCTAATGTCTGGGAAAAGACAAAAGCCATGAATAAGGGTCCTTGCTCCATATTTATTAAGATCAGAAATAATGAATTAAGATCAGAGACAATGAATCTGTGAACATTAACTCATAGGCATGAGGGAAAGGTAGTTTTGTAGATATATGGTGTTAGGGGTTTGGGTCAATATAAACCAAAATCCTGGCACTGGGCAGATGGTTGTTAAAGGAAGACACGAGGCACCATGTCTGTTTATCTGAACTAGCCTAAGAGATAAGACAGATAGAGAATATAACCTCAAGGTCAACAAGGCACCTTTCTTTTGCTAATCAGCTCTGTTCAGGGCAGTCTATAGCCTTATTTACCTGTTTACCTAATTTGGTCCTTCCTTCCTGTGAAAGCAGTTGTCTGTTATAGTACTAAGTTGGGGGACATTTTCACCCTGAACACCAAATCTTGCTTACCTCATATACCTTTGTATGAGGTCTTTGCCCCCTCTCTATTCTGGGGAAATTTGCCCCACCCTCTCTATCCTGGGGGTCTTGGCCCTGCCCTTTCTAAACTGAGGCCTTTGTCCTACTCTCTCTATACTTATTTACCTAATTTTGTTAGGTTAACTCATCAATGCAGCCCCAGGGGATTCCTAAACTTATTCCCCACAATTAGCTTATTTCTTTGTGTGTTTTACCTTTCATAAGATAATTGTGAAATTTGGGATTTATCACATTTGGGATGTCTCCCAGTCATTTTCTTTCCTTATTCCAGTCACTCAGGGTCATCCACACAGACTTCGGTTTCTTGTGATGAGTCAGTATCTGGATGGAGAGTAGAGTATCTGGATGGTTTTTAGTTTGATAATTCCTTTATGTCCTTCTGTTGATTTACTTCAGGTCCTGGAGTTTTTCTATGTATTTTTTCCAGATCTGTTAAACATTTTAAGTATTCTTTTTAAAAATATTTTTTAACGTTTCTTTATTATTGAGAGACAGAGAGAAACAGAGCATGAGTGTTGGAGGGGAAGAAAGAGGGGGAGGCATAGAATCTGAAGCAGGCTCCAGATTCTGAGCGGTCAGCACAGAGCCTGACGTGGGACTTGAACTCACAAACTGCAAGATCATGACCTGAGCCAAAGACGGATGCTCAACCGACTGAGCCACCCTGGTGCCACAGCATTTTAAGTATTCTTATAACTCTTGAGTGATTTTAGTTATCTACATTAAAATAAGTTTTGAAATTCATATGCTTGTTACTAAAACCACAGATATCCATATTGCACACATGAGGGGGTATTTCACGTAGATATTTTGAGATAATAGTATCTTATGAGAAATTTCTATTTTAGGTATTTGGACCTTTCCCTTGACCTCCTTAGTTACCATTTAACAAAATTATTTGTATAATGTGATTATTTTCATAATACTTGAATTTATTCACGTGTTTTACAGAAATTTCTGATGGGATAAGCCTCCACTATCAATGGTTAGACTGTGCAAAGTAATGTATTACTATTATGTGACATAATGTTGATAGAATTATTTTCATGAATTCAGGCCTTTTTGTTCCACCTTCCATGCTTCCTTTTTAGTACATCCATGGCCCTGTAGAAGTAAACTCAGTTTGGATTTTTTGTCTGGTAGCTTTGCAAATTTTTTTAAAAAATATGCATTTAGCTACATGTTACTTGTTGATTACACATGAATTTATAGTTTCTATTGTCATTTTACAGTGATCAGAACACATGTAGAATTAATTATTTTTTTTAGGCCTAAATATTGCTATTTGAAATTATCTCTTCTGGTATTTGAAAAATGTGTTCTCCCTTTACTTGTCAAAATGCTGCCAATTTGTCTGTCTTCTGAACTATTCAAACATTCTAATAAAGTTTCTAATAAAATCAATTCTAACAAAGTTATTTATCACTCTATAAAGAATTCATTTGTTTGTTATCTCCTAATACAGTTGTAAATGTCTCAATATCTTACACAAATATTTATTTTATTTGTTAAATTCTTTGGTATTGTATCTATATGTATATATTTAGATATTGCCTAACTCATATGTGTAATTTTTAAACACTCTAGCTTTTTAAATTTTTATATCACACTGCCGTTCTTTACTATGCCATTTTATATAATTATATTTTAATGTACCTTTGTGCACTAATTATTGATGCAAAAGAGAAGGTAGAGTTAGTTCACAGTCTTGATAAATCCAAAATGAAATGGGATATTTCCCTATTTGCTTTTATTCTGTACATTGTCCCAAACAATAAATATGAATAGTGATTACAGAAGTGATAGGTATTTGGAGTGCCTGGGTAGCTCAGTTTGTTAGGTGTCTGACTCTTGGTTTTGGCTCAGGTCATGATCTCATGGTTTGTGAGTTTGAGCACCACATCAGGCTCTATGCTAATAGTGAAGACCCTGTTTGGGATTCTCTCTCTTCTATCTCAAAATAAATAAATAAAATTAAAAAAATAAGTAGTAGGTATATTCTTCTTCCTACAATATTACAATCTGTGACAGTGGTACTCATAAATTGCCCCGAAAGTCTCATTCTCCTACATTATTATTCCTTATTTTTCCATCTAAACTTGCATGGAAATTTAGAAATGTAGAATACTACCATTTAGAATTAAATTCCTACATAGGTACAAATAATCTAAGTGAACTCTATAAGGGATAGAATACATAAATGGACCTGTAGAAAGTAAAGAGATTAGGAAAATATTTTCCCACAAAGAAAAGACCAGACCCTATGGGCTCACTGAAAGTTATCAAACAAACATTTAATAAGGAATATTTACCAGACCTTTATAAACACTTCAGATGTGAAGAAGAACTGGGAAATTTACCAATTTATTTTATGAGGTCAGTCATTATCCAGATAATAGAACCAGCAACACCATCACAAGTAACCTACAGACCATATATCTCATGAATATATACACATCCACTTTCCAAAAAAAAAAAAAAATGTGTAAACTGAATCCATCATAGTATAAAAATGATTACACATTATGAACAGGTAGGATTATCTTTCAAATGCAAATTTTGGTTAATATCTAAAAATCAGTTAATGTAATGCATCATATTGGTAAATTATAGACTAAAAAGAATTATTTCAATAAATATAAAAAGCATTTGACAAAACAAAGACCTGATCATTTTACTTTTATTTTATTATTTTATTTTATTTTATTTTATTTTTTCCCCAAGTTTTAATTTAGATTCCAGTTAGTTAACATACAGTGTACGGGAACCTGGGTGGCTCAGTAGGTTAAGCGTCTGACTTCGGCTCAGATTATGATCTGACACTCTGTGGGTTCAAGCCCCGCGTCGGGCTCTATGCTGACAGCCAGCTCAGAGCCTGGAGCCTGTTTCGGATTTTGTATCTCCCTCTCTCTCTGACCCTCCCCTGCTCATGCTCTCTCTCTCTGTCTCTCTCTCTCTCGGTCTCTCTCTCTCTCTCTCAGAAATAAATAAAACATTAAAATTTTTTTCTTAAAACATACAGTGTAATATTTGTTTCAGGTATAGAATTTAGTGATTCATTACTTACATACAACACCCAAAGCTTATAATTTAAAACCCTCAAATACTAGGTGTATAGTTACTTGTTATATCTGCCAAAGCACATCTAAGAATCATGTACAGCTAATGTAATATTTGATCATTAATAAACAGGTATTTTATTTTTTATTCTTAAAAGTTTTTAATTTAAATATAGTAAACAATGTTACATTAGTTTCAAGTGTATAACATAGTGACTCGACAACTCTATGCCATTATGCTATGCTCACTAAAAGTATAGCTATCATCTGTCACCATGCAACACTATTAAAATACAACTTACTGTATTCCTTATGCTGTAACTTTTATTTTCATGACATTGTGTGACAGGGAGATTATTTCTCCCACTCACCTTCACCCATTTTGCCACCCCCCAACTGTCTCCTTCTTGACAACCATCACTTTTTTCTCTATATTTATATGTGTAATTCTACTTTTTGTTTGGTTATTCATTTGTTTGGTTTTGAAATGAAGATCTGTTGTTGGACACTTGGGCTGTTTCTATTAAAAATATTGCTCACCACATTCAAGTGGGATTTATTCCACAGATGCAAGGATGATACAACAGTCACAAATGAATCAACTTGATAGAGCACATTAACAAAACAAATGATAAAAATCATATACTCATTTCAATAGATGCAAGAAAATCATTTGATGAAATTCAAAATGTTTATAATAAATACTCTAAACAAAATAGGTTTGGAAAGGACATACCTCAACATAATAAAAGCCATATACAAAATACCCACAGCAAAAATTATCCTCAATGGGGAAAAACAGCTTTCTCCCTAAGGTCAAGAAGAAGAGAAGAATGTCCACTCTCACCACTTTTATTCAACATAGTACTGGAAGTCCTAGCCACAGCAAAAGGCACCCATATTGGAAAGGAAGTAGTCAAAGTGTCACTTTTTGTAGATGCCACGATACTATAAAACCATTAAAAATAATAAATGCATGTCTTTATGGCATAGTTTATGACCAAGAGAGGAATGTCCAATTACACCACTTATATCCAAAATTATACTGAACAGAAGATCATATAACATGAAGAAACAAATAGCCTCCAGTTTGGAAGCCTATGCAGATGACATCCTTTATATACTTTATATACTATCCTTTATGTACTATGCAAGGTAAATAAGGTAAAACTCACTAAAACTAATAAGTTAGTTGTACAAATTGGAGTATAAAAGAGTAATATACAAAATTAGTAGATTTATTATACACTAAGAATAAAAAAATCTTAAAACCATATATTTTTATTTAAATTGTAGTTAGCTAATATATACTGCAATATTGGTTTCAAGAGTAGAATTCAGTGATTCATCACTTACATACAACACTCGGTGTTCTTCACAAGTGCCCTCCTTAATACCCATCACGCATCTAGCCTATCTCCCACCCTCTTCCCTCTATCAACCCTCAATTGAGGGACACTCTATCACTAAACGTCTTTTGTGGTCTGTATCACTCTCTCCCATTTTTTTTCTCCTTCCCATATATTCAGCTGTTTTGTTTCTTAAATACCACATATGAGTGAAATCAGATGGTATTTGTCTTTCTGTGAGTGACTTATTTCATTTAGCATAATACATTCTAACCATATCCACGTTGTTGCAAATGACAAGATTTCATTCTTTTGGTGTCTGAATAATATTCCATTTATATGTACACCACATCTTCTTTATCCATTCATCAGTCTATAGACATTTAGGCACTTTCCATACTTTGGTTTTGTTGATAATGCTGGTACAAACATCAGGGTGCATGTGTCCATTTGAATCTGTATTTTTGTATCCTTAGGGTAAATACCTAATAGCGCAATTGCTAGGTTGTAGGGTAGTTCTCTTTTTAATTTTTTGAGGAACCTCCATGCTGTTCCCCAGAGTGACTACACCAGTTTGCATCCCCACCCCAGTTATAGAGGGTTCCTCTTTTTCTGCATCCTTACCAACACCTGTAATTTCTTGTGCTGTTAATTTTAGTCATTCTAACAGGTGTGAGTCAGTATCTCATTATGGTATTGATTTGTATTTCCCTGATGTGAATGATGTCAAGCATCTTTTCATGTGTCTGTTAGTCATCTGGATGTCTTCTTTGGAAAAGTGTCTAATCATGTCTTCTGCCCATTTCTTAACTGAATTATTTGTGTTTTGGGTGTAAAATTTGATCAGTTTTTTTTTAAATAGATATTGGGTACTAACCCTTTATCAGATATTTCACTTGCAATTATATTCTCCTCTTATGTAGGTTGGCTTTTAGTTTTGTTGATTGTATCATTTGCTGTGCAGAAGCTTTTTATTTTGATTAAGTCCCATAGTTCATGTTTGCTTTTGTTTCCCTTTCCCTCAGCAAGGTGTCTGGTAAGAAGCTGCTATCACTGAGGTCAAAGAGGTTGCTACCTGTGTTCTCCCTCTAGGTTTTCTGTCACACATCTAGGTCTTTTATAGATTTTGAATTTAGTTTTGTGTATGGTATAAGAAATTGGCCCAATTTCATTCTTCTGTGTATATATAATTGGTTTTCCCAATACCATTTGTTGAAGAGACTGTCATTTTTCCATTGGATATTCTTTTCTTCTTTGTTTTAGATGAGTTGACCATATAGTTCTAAGTCAATTTCTGGGTCCTCTATTGTGTTCCATTGATCTGTCTGTTTGGGGGCCATTACCATAGTGCCTCGATGACTACAGCTTTGTAATATAGCTTGAAATTCGGTTGTGATGCCTCCAGTTTTGTTTTTCTTTTTCGGGATTGCTTTGGCTATTTGGGGTCCTTTGTGGTTCCAAACAAATTTTAGGACTGTTCGTTCTATCTCTGTGAAAAATTCTGGTCATATTTTGATAGGGATTGCATCAAAGGTGTAGGCTGTTTTGGGTAGTATAGACATTTAACTAACATTTATCTAACTATCTATCTATCTATCTATCTATCTATCTATCTATCTATCTATCTATCATCTATCAATCACATTTCTAGCTATGTTTGTTCTCCCAATACATGAGCATGGAATGCTTTTCAATATCTTTGCATCCTCTTCAATTTCTTTCATAAGGTTCTATAGTTTTCAGGGTGCAGATCTTTTAGTTTTTTAGTTAGGTTTATTTCTAGGTATCTTATTGTTTTTGGTGCATTTGTAGATAGGATCAATTCCTTGATTTCTTTTTCTGCTGCTTGGTTATTGGTATATAGAAATACAACACATTTCTGCAAGTTGATTTTATATCCTGAGATATTGCTGAATTCATGTATTAGTTCTACTAATGTTTTGGTGGAATCTTTTGGGTTTTATAAATAGAATATCATGCCATCAGCAAATAATGAGGGTTGACTCCTTCCTTGCTGATTTGGGTGACTTTTATTTCTTTTTGTTGTGTGATTGCTGAGGCTAGACTTCCAGTACTATGCTAAGTATGAATGGTGAGAGTGGACATACTTGTTTTGTTCCTGATCATAGTGAAAAGGCTCTCAGTTTTTTTTCCCATGGAGGATGATATTAGCTATGAGTCTTTTGTCTATGGTCTTTATGATGCTGAGGTATGTTCCATTGATTGCTACTTTGTTGAGAGTTTTTATCAAAAATGGATACTGTATTTTGTCACATGCTTTTTCTGCATCTATTGAAACGACCATATATGGTTCTTATCCTTCTTTTATTAACATGGTGTATCTCTTTGATTGATTTACAAATACCGAACCAGCTCTGCAGCCCAGGAATGAATCCCACTTGATCATGGTGAATAATTCTTAAAATGTACTGTTGAATTCAATTTGCTAGTATCTTCTTGAGAATTTTTGCATCCATGTTCATCAGGGATATTGGCCTGTAATTCTATTTAGTTGGGTCTTTGGTTCTGGACTCAAGCTAATGCTGGCTTTGTAGAGTAAGTTTGGAAGTTTTCCTTACATTTCCATTTTTTGGAACAGTTTGAGAAGAATAGATATTAACTCTTCTTGAAATATCTGGTAGAATTCCTCTGGGAAGCCATCTGGCCCAGGATTCTGGTTTGTTGGGAAATCTTTGATAACTGATTCGAATTTTTTGCTGGTTATGGGTCTGTTCAAATTTTCTGTTTCTTCCTGTTTCAGTTTTGGTAGTGTGTGAGTTTCTAGGAATTTGTGCATTTTTTTTCCAGATTTCCCAGTTTATTCACATATAAGTTTTCATAGTATATTCTCTTATAATTGTTTCTATTTCTGTGGTGTTGGTTGTGACATTTCCTCTTTTATTTGTGATTTTATCTATTTGGGTCCTTTCTCTTTTCTTTTTGATAAGTCTGGCTAGAGGTTTATCGGTTTTGTTTATTCTTTTGAAGAACCAGCTCTTGGTTTTGTTAACCTGTTCTATTGCTTGTTTTCATTTCTATATCATTTCTTTCTGCTCTAATTGTTATTATTTGTCTTCTTATACTGGCTTTAGGCTTTATTTGCTGTTCCTTTTCTAGCTCCTTTAGGTGTCAGGTTAGACTGGTATTTGGGACTTTCTTGCTTCTTGAGAGAGGCCTATTTGCAATATACTTTCTTCTCAGGACTGTCTATGCTGCATCCTAAAATGTTTGGACTGTTGTGTTTTTATTTTCATTGACTTGCATGTATTTTTAAATTTCTTCTTTAATTTCATGGTTAAGCCATTCATTCTTTAGTAAGATGTTCTTTTACCTCCAGGGCTGTCCAAATTTTCCTGGTGGTTGACTTTAGCGTTCATTGAGCTGTGATCTGTTCACCTTCTCCAGAGCAGAGCCTCTCCACCTTGCTGATGAAAGACCTTTGCCTGGTACTTGCAGGGTGTTTTGTCTTTGGGAAGGCAATAAACTCCCTTTCAAAGTACTTCTGGAAGGGGACTTTTGTCTCTCACTGCATCCCAGAAATGTCTACATCATGCTATGCACTCCAGGGCAAGTTTCCTCCTCCCCAGGAGCACACTCCTCAGCTCTGCTCCAGAGAAAGTTGAGCACTTCTAAAACCTCAGGGTTTGAGCTCCAAAAGCTGTGCATGGTCCATAAACTTTTCTGTAGCCATGGGTCCCAAGTCCCAACACAACTTCTGTCAGTGGGAACACGTCTACTTTCGTGCCTCCTGCTCACTTTATCTTGGGTTCCGCCAACCACTTAATAATCAGATCAGGAGGCCAGGCTCAAAAGCAACAAAAATGATAGTCTCATGAGTTTTAAAACTCTATAACTGTTTATTCCTTTTGCCTCTGATATTAATATGTCCCCCTCCCCATTCTTCTTCCCTTCTTTCTTTCAAAGGCTTGCCAGGAAGTTTATTTTCTTGGGGGTACCTGAGAGGCTCAGTCAGGTAAGCATCTGACGAAGGCTCAGCTCATGATCTCACAGCTTGTGGGTTTGAGCCTTGCGTCAGGCTCTTTACTGACAGCTCAGAGCCTGGAGCCTACTTCAGATTGTGTCTCCCTCTCTCTCTGTCCCTCCCCTGCTTGTGCTCTGTTTCTCAAAAATAAACATTTTAAAAAGTTTATTTTATTGTCTTTGGTAGAAAAAGGTACTGTCTTATTGAAAATATTTCCTATGTCTTTGGCAGCTGTTTTTACCTTTTAGATTTTTTCTTATTTACTTTTGGGAAAGGGCATTTTATTATCCTTGTTCTGAAATTTTAATTAATATGCCTGTGACCTCATTTATTTTGTATCTCTCCTGCTTTCTAAAAAGGACATGTAAGACTAGTCATTATTATCTGTGTATCCTGTAGACCACATCCCACATATAGCTTATTCATTGCTATTTATTATCATTAGTCTGGAATTGTAGTTTTGTTTTCCTCTTTGATGAAAGAATTATTCAGAAGAATACATTTTGATTGCTCACCCTTTGTTTATAAACTTTCTCTGTGATCTTATTTTATTTTTTCTTACAAATACTTTATTGTCAAGTTGGTTACCATATAACACCCAGTGCTCATCCCCACAAGTGCCCTCCTCCATGCACATCTCCCCCCTTGCCCCCCACACCCATAAGTCCTCAGTTTGTTCTCAGCATTCAAGAGTCTCTCGTGGTTTGCCTCTCTCCTTCTCCCCCACTATTTTCCCCCTTCTCTCCCACAGTCCTCCGTTAAGTTCCTCCTAATCCTCCTATACATGCAAACATATGATATTTGCCCTTCTCTGCCTGACTTATTTCATTCAACATAACACCGTCAAGGTTCATCCATGTTGTTACACATGGCCAGATTTCATTCTTTCTCATTGCCATAGAGTATTCCATGATATAGATAAACCACATCTTCTTGATCCATTCATCTGTTGATGGACACTTAGGCTCTTTCCATGTTTTAGCTATTGTGGAGAGTGCTGCTATGAACATTGGGGTACATGTGCTCCTATGCATCAGCATTTCTGTATCCCTTGGGTAAATTCCTAGCAGTGCTATTGCTGGGTCATAGGGGAGTTCTACTGTGAATTTTTTGAGGAATCTCCACACCGTTTTCCAGAGGGGCTNGTTGTCCTCTTTGGAGAAGCGTCTGTTCATATCTTCTGCCCATTTCTTCACTGGGTTGTTTGTTTTTAGGTGAGGAGTCTGGTGAGTTCCTTATGTATTTTGGATACTAGCCCTTTATCTGATATGTCATTTGTAATTATCTTTTCCCATTCCGTCGGTTGCCTATTAGTTTTATGGATTGTTTCCTTTGCCATGCAGAAGCTTTTAATCTTGATGAAGTCCCAATAGTTCATTTTTGCTCTTGATTCCCTTGCCTTTGGGGATGTGTCAAGTAAGAAATGGCTGCTGTGGAGGTCAAGCAATCATGCTTTCTCCTCTAGGGTTTTGATGATTTCCTGTCTCACATCCAGGTCCTTTATCCATTTTGAGTTTGTTTTTGTGTATGGCGTGAGAAATTGATCTAGTTTCATTCTTCTGCTTGCTGCTGTTCAGATCTCACAACACCATCTGTTAAGAGGCTGNCTGTTCATGTCTTCTGCCCATTTCTTCACTGGGTTGTTTGTTTTTCGGGTGTGGAGTTTGGTGAGTTCCTTATGGATTCTGGATATCAACCCTTTATCTGATATGTCGTTTGCAACTTTCTTTTCCCATTCCTTTGGTTGCCTATTAGTTTCGTGGGTAGTTTCCTTTGCCGTGCAAAGCTTTTAATCTTGATGAGGTCTTAATCGTTTATTTTTGCTCTTGATTCCTTTGCCTTGGGGTATGTGTCAAGTAAGAGGTTGCTGTGGTGGAGGTCAAGGAGGTTGTTTCCTGCTTTCTCCTCTAGGGTTTTGATGGTTTCCTGTCTCACATTCAGGTCCTTTATCCATTTTGAGTTTATTTTTGTGTATGGTGTGAGAAATTGATCTAGTTTCATTCTTCTGCATGTTGCTGTCCAGTTCTCCCAACACCATCTGTTAAAGAGGCTGTCTTTTTTCCACTGGATATTCTTTCCTGCTTTGTCAAATATCAGTTGGCTGTATACTTTTGAGTCCACTTCTGAGTTCTCAATTCGGTTCCATTGGTCTATGTGTCTGTTTTTGTGCCAATACCATACTGTCTTGATGATGACAGCTTTGTAGTAGAGGGTAAAGTCTGGGATGGTGAAACCTCCTGTTTTGGTTTTATTTTTCAGGATTATTTTGGCTCTTCGGGGTCTTCTGTGGTTCCATACAAGTTTTAGGATAGTTTGCTCTAACTTTGAGAAGTATGCTGGGACAATTTTGATTGGAATTGCGTTGAATGTGTAGATAGCTTTGGGTAGTAATGACATCTTAACTATATTTATTCTTCCTATCCATGAGCATGGGATGTTTCTCCATTTATTTGTGTCTTCTTCAATTTCCTTCATAAGTTTTCTGTAGTTTTCATCATACAGATCTTTTGTATCTGGTTAGGTTTATTCCTAGGTATTTTATGGTTTTTTTGTGCAATTGTGAATGGGATCAGTTTCTTGGTTCTCTTTCTGTTGCTTCATTGTTGGAGTATAAAAATGCAACCATTTTCTGTACCTTGATTTTGTACCCTGCAACTTGGCTAAATTCTTGGATCAGTTCTAGTAGGCTCTGGTATCTTTCTTTCTTGCAACCTTTCCTTCAGAGCGTCGCCCTTAGGATTTCTTGTAAGGCTGGCTTAGTGGTGACAANGGGCGGGATGAGGCAAAATTGGAAATAGAATGAACAGGCAGAAGGAATACGAAGCTTTTTTCAAAGAGGTAAAGGGTAGAATTTGTTTGGATAGGTGAGAGAAGAATGCTGGTATTATCCAGAGAAATTATACAGTCTAATTACTCCTGAGAGAAAGAGATGAAAAGGTCGGGAGGTGTAGAATTTACATCTATAGAATGGACTAAATTTGATTGTTTAAGTATGCTGGTGACCAGAGGTAATCAGGTCAGTGTTCTGCGGAAAAAAAGAAAAGAAAAGAAAAAAACCACAAAAACAAAAACCAAAATCAAAAACAACAACAACAACAACAACAACAACAACACACACACACACAAAGGAAAAGGGAGGAGGGCAGCTCTCAAGCAGGGATGGGCGAGGTATGATCAGATGAGTCAGGCGGGAGGCGGGAGTTCTGCCTGGAGGTTGTAGGGAGGAGAGTGGCAGGGCTCCACCTCGCTTTTATAGGCGTGTAAACTTCCTGAGCCAGGGGCTCAGCCAGGGGCTCAGCCAAAGTTTGTTGTGCTTTTCAACCCAGGCAAGTCCCAGCCTCCAAATCCTAGGCCAAGCACCCCGCTGAAATTGCCTCAGGCGATCCCCTGGCTTTCCCCTCAGGGCGATTCAAATCTTCTAGGCTAGCTCTGGTGGCTGAGCCAGAAGCCTCTGCTCCCTTCTCCTCCCGGTGGGGCTGGGGGGCCTGGGCGGGGCGGAGGGGCTTTGCCGGCGCGCTGAGCCTGCTGAGGAAATCAAGTTTCCTCTGTGTCTCAATCACCCAAAACACGAACTCGAGGTCACATCTGTCAGTTTTTAGCGCTTTGCCTTCCCTCTAGAGTTCCAGCCAGCTAGGAGCACGGACACCGGTGCCTGCGCGCCTCCTCAGGGGTCCAAGCCTGCCTTGAGGGTAATGGTTGCAGGCGCGCAGCCTCTCCCAGCCAGCTTGGAGCCAGCACAAAGAAGGAAATCGCGAGCGCAGCCCCTCCTGGGCGACTTGGAGCGTGGAGGGGCCTGACGCGCAGGTATTTTGTGCGGAAAGATTTTCTACACCCCGAGCAGAGGTTTTTCCCCAGAGCGAAGGTTTTTCTGTTTCGGACTCTCTTTTTCCCCTCTCACTCCCCACAGAGGGGTTGGCCGGTCTCTCCAGTCTCCAATCCAGGCCCAATTTTTACTTCCCCAGTTCGCACTCACGTTAGAAGTCTTTCTCAGTGGAATCTGCGTCCTTTCTCTCCCAATCTGTTGGGTGTGGTACGGTTTCCTATGGCTTCAGATCTTTTCTGTGTGATGCCTGGGCGCGAGTGCAGGTACGGAGCTCCCTACTTCTCCGCCATCTTGCCCCTCCCCCTCGCAACCGACTTCTGTATGTTGATTTTGCACCCTGCAACTTTGCTGAATTCTTGGGTCAGCTCTAGTAGGCTTTTGGTGGAATCTGTCAGGTTTTCTATGTAGAGTATTATGTCGTTTGCGAAAACCAAACCTCACTTTTTTGGGTATGTAAACTCCCCATGCTGGGAGCCCAGCCAAGGTGGGTCATGCTCTATATCCCAGGCCAGGCCTCTTTTCCAAATCCCAGTCCGCACGCCGCACTGAAATTGTGGTAGACACAAACTCTCAGGCGATCCCCTCAGGGCAATTCCAAGCCTCTTGCCTACCCCATAGGGATTTAGCCAGAAGCCGTTGCTCCCGTCTCCTCCAGGTCGGGTTGGCGTCTCCTCCAGGTCGGGTTGGCGAGCAAGGTCGGGGGTTCGCCTGGGAGTGCTTCCTGCCTCCAGTCAGCTGGAGAGTGGGAAACCAGGTTCGTCTGTGTCTCGTCACCCAGAACACGAACTAGCGGGCAAATCACCCAGTTTTAAGCCCTTCGCCTCCCCTCTAGGGACCCAGCTGAGCCAGAAGCACAAAGGCGCGGTCGGCGCACAGCCCCTCCAGGTCGAGTTGGCAAGTGGGGCTTTGGCGCGCGGGCAGTTGGCATGCAGGGATTTAGTGCACATGCAGTTGTTTTCCCTGGAATTGGGATAAGTATGTCCCGCTTAGGGTCAGCTGGAGAGCCGGAGACCGGGTCCTTCTGTGTCCCGAGTGAAGTTTTTTCTGTTCCTCAGTGACAGGGACCGTGCCTTGAGCAGTTTCGGCCTGTCTCTTCCCCTCTCACTCCCCGCAGAGGGGGATTGCCCCTGTCCCTCTGTGTCTCTGGTCCTGGCCCTATTTTATCTGCCCCAGTTCGCACTTGTTATGCCCAGATCGCGAGAACCCCAAAGACCACCAAGGAGCCGATTCTGATGCAAGCACACAAGGATCTTTATTCAAGGTCGAGCAGGGACTCCAAAGCACCCTGACACAGCAGTGATGGTATGGAGCCCCGAACTCAGGGTCGCAGGGCGTTTTATTGCACTTACAGTGGGAATTCAGGGTTTTCCAGCTTGGCAGTCCCTGATAGGTTGATTTTTAGTACAGGCGGTCTTGTCAGTACCCGATTGGCTCGGCCCACCTGGCCTGACCGCAAACTGCCAACAGGAACGTCTTGGGACATAGGCGCCTCTTTTAAACTGATTGGCTGTTGCTGTTGCTAGGGAAGTAACTAAGGGCAGGCTGCCTAAGTACCTCCTGCCGTTTTTCCTGGGACTGGGTCAGGGCCTAATTCACCCTCAAGATGGAAGCTTTTTCTAAAATGAAGTCAGTTAGATTTAGGTCTCACACACTCACTTTAGAAGGTTTTCTCAGCGGACTCTGCCTCCTTTTCCTCCCAAACTGCTGGATTCTGTAAGGGTTCCTATGGCTTCAGGTCTTCTCCGTGCGAGATATGGGGGCGAGTGCAATGTACGGAGCTCCCTACTTCTCCGCCATCTTGCCCCTCCTCCCCCTCTGTGATCTTATGATATTACCCTAAATAAGTTACTATATACTATTTATTTATTTAAATTAAAGTTAGTTAGCATACATTGTAGTGTATTTCGAACAGTGTCTGGCATATAATTAGTGTTTGTTATTTTCATCATTATTATGATCTATTATAAGAAACATAAGATTTTTTTTCTGCCACAAGATAAAGTATCTTTAAGAGGAGAACTTAATTTATCACATTTACTGTGGTTATTGATTTTTTTTGACTTATTCTCCCCATCTTACATCCCTATGAAACACACTTTCTTGTATATTTTCTTTCCTGACTAGATGAGTCATGGAATTTTTCTTTCTTCATGCCCCCTCTAGTGGTTTGAAAGTTCTATAACTTATTTTTTATTTTTTTTCAAATAGTTTATTGTCAAATTAGTTTCCACATAACACTCTGTGCTCATCCCCAAAGTGCCCTCCTCCATGCCCATCCCCCTTCCCCCCCCCACATCCATCAGTCCTCAGTTTTTGTCAGCATTCAAGAGTCTCTCATGGTTTGCCTCTCTCCCTTTCCCCCACCATTTCCGCCCTTCTTCTCCCCCTTGTTCCTCCGTCAAGTTCCTCCTAATCCTCCTATACGTGCAAACATATGATATTTGTCCTTCTCTGCCTGACTTATTTCGCTCAGCATAACACCCTCAAGGTCCATCCATGTTGCTACACATGGCCAGATTTCATTGTTTCTCATTGCCATGGAGTATTCCATGGTATAGATAAACCACATCTTCTTGATCCATTCATCTGTTGATGGACACTTAGGCTCTTTCCATGTTTTAGCTATTGTGGAGAGTGCTGCTATGAACATTGGGGTACATGTGCTCCTATGCATCAGCATTTCTGTATCCCTTGGGTAAATTCCTAGCAGTGCTATTGCTGGGTCATAGGGGAGTTCTATTGTTAGTTTCCTGAGGAACCTCCACACTGTTTTCCAGAGGGGCTGTACCAGTTTACATTCCCACCAACAGTGTAGGAGGGTGCCCGTTTCTCCACATCCTCGCCAGCATCTAGAGTTCTCTGATTTGCTCATTTTAGCCACTCTGACTGGCGTGAGGTGGTATCTCAGTGTGGTTTTGATTTGTATTTCCCTGATGAGGAGGGATGCTGAGCATCGTTTCATGTTCTATAACTTATTTTTATCTGTTGTTAATCTTAACAATTTATACATCTCTATATATTTTTTCTCAATGTCTAGAGTGCTAGTCCCTTCCAAATGAGACAAAATATTGAACTTGCCTTTATTTAGCTTTCCCTCCTTTCTGCTTTTTCTTCTCTAAACTCCCAGTTTTGGTTGAAATCAACTGAAAGTTTTATTTCAGATGCTCTTAAAATTTTCCTTCCATTGTAGGAAATTTTTTTTGAAGTTACATAAAAAGTTACAGGTGCATTATAGTAATTACAGTTGCAGTTATAGTTACAATCACCACTTTGGGAAATTTTGTTGCTCATTTCTGTTTCTTGTGTTATGTGTCTCATTTATCTTTTTTTTTTTTTTTAAGTTTATTTGTTTTGAGAGAGACAGACAGAATAATTTGGAGGAGCAGAGAGAGAAGGAGGGAGAGAGAATCCTTCATCACTGCCAGTGCAGAGCCCAACATGGGGCTCGAACTCACAAAACCTTGAGATCGTGGCCTGAGC
Organism: Crocuta crocuta; assembly: GCF_008692635.1. Lineage (NCBI taxonomy): Eukaryota > Metazoa > Chordata > Mammalia > Carnivora > Hyaenidae > Crocuta > Crocuta crocuta. The sequence continues at coordinate 556,699 of NW_027530518.1, read as the reverse complement.
CAAAACCAAGAGTTGGGTGCTTAACCAACTGAGCCATGTAGGTGTCCCAACATCTATATTTTCTTGTTTTTTTTTATTTGTTTGTTTGAAAAACCCTCCAACATTTTATTTCAATATATTTCTTTTGGAAATATAATTTCTCTGATTCTTTTCATTTTTGACGATTTTCTTTTACTTTTTTAACTGAAAGGCGATCGTTTAAAAATGTAGATGTGACCATGGGAGGAAATGGAATCATAACAGAGTCAAGTGGGAAGAGCAATGGGAAGGACAGGATGGGATAAAGGAGATGGTCCTGATCCCTCAGAACAGAGAGTCAATGGACAGAGTGTCATGATGAAAATACATAGTTTAGACATATGAGAGGTAAAATGAAATGGAGTCACTTACGTCAAGGGGTTTTAAAAGAAAGCCAGAGAGGCCATTAAAGAGCTGGTCTTTATGCACATTCTCATCAGATGAAACAAGAAACTTTGAACTGGGCTAAACTGAAAATGTTCCAAGGACTCTGCTCAAATGCCTGCAACTTGCTAAGTAAGAGACTTTGCTTAGTGATAGCCTTAACAACCAATTATATTCGGTCAAGATTAGTTTTCTACTGCCAACACCAACCAAAATTCTTTGGTAACAACCCATACAAACATTTAACCTTTTGAAAACTCTTGACTTTTGTTCATTAGAGGGACACAACTTCTGTTACTCCCCAAATCTATGCTCCTCAAATTGTAATTCTGAGACCTCAAATAAATGCTTTTGTTTTATTTCAGCCCTTACTTTTTTCTCATTCAACAGACATAAGGAAGTAACTACAGAAAAACCAAAACCAAAACCAAAAGCCATAAAGTTCCCCCTCTAGGCAAAAAGACTGGGAAGCGTAGAGAAGAGATGAAGGAGAGAAAGAAGTTAGAGGACTGTTGCTTTTTATTACAATCCCTTTTGTCCAATTTCACTCTTTAAATATGAACTTGCATTACTTTTATTAGATTAAGCTATTTTTTCAATAAAAATAAAAATGCAAAGGAATTTCTTAGTTATAACCAGATCTGGGATGTAAAGTCAGATTTTACGTGTAGGTAAATTAGCTAATGACCCCAGCATGCACAATTTTGAAGGCTTTGTCTTCACTCCTGATTAACTGATTGAGAGTCTATTGGTGAGTCTGACTCCTGATCCAGTGCTCTGAAATACATGTCTGTTGATGTCAGTAAGGGCAGATTTTTTTACTCTTAAGATTGAGTATATTCTATTGTAGGCAAACAGAGCCTGGGTCAGAGTCTCAGACTTCCCTGTTCATACGACATAAAGTCTGTGTTAAAGGCAAGCTTTTTTTTTTTTTGCAAGATACCATTAAGAACATGGCAGCTTTTCATTCAACTGAAATTCTCCTTCTCAAACCCTAACTAACTATATGCTTTATCAGTATGAGATTCATTCTGTCTACCTCCTTTCTTCAACGTTGGAGTGGCTTTACTGGGGATAATTTGGCATTTCGATGGCTTCTTTGGGAAGCTTAACATCTCCCTAAGCCATCTCATCTAAGATGTATCTTCTCCCATCTCCTTCACACCTCTATCCTTTTGCTACTTCCAATCTTCTCTGCGGCCTCCTGAGATCTTTTGATGTGCCACCCTTCATACCCCTACCTCTTCCATCCTTATGCTCACTCCTGTCAGATCATTGCTTCCCATTCCAGCTTCTCAACTCCTTATAGTCACTCAAACTCTGTGCTCTCCTGTAAGGGTTCCCTGTAAGGGACACAGAGACTCCAAAAGCAACAACTTGAGGTTGAAAAGGGGGAAAAAAAAACCTAATTGGAGTTAAACTAGCTATTTTACCCACTCATATGGGCTTTGGAGAAACCCAAGTGTCCAGTGTCTCCTCAACCTCTCAGCCCAGGTTTAGTTGACAGCTTCTGTGACATTACATGGCAGGGCAAAAATACATACCCCTGCCAAAAATATGGTGAAAAAGTTTAGCTCCCATATTGAACCAGTAACTGTGATTTCTTCCATCTAGCAGAAACACAATTCTTTTATATTTTATTTACTTGTTAATTTACGTCCAAATTAGTTAGCATATAGTGCAATAATGATTTCTGGAGTAAGAATCCAGTGATTCATCCCCTATATATAACACCCAGTGCCCATCCCAATAAGTGTCCTCCTTAATGCTCCTTGCCCATTTAGCTCACCCACAACCCCTCCAGTAACACTCAGTTTTTTCTTTGTATTTAAGAGTTTTTTAGGGGCGCCTGGGTGGCTTAGTCAGTTTAGCGTCCGACTTTCGCTTAGGTCATGATCTCGTGGTTCGTGGGTTCGAGCCCCGCGTCGGGCTCTGTGCTGACTGCCAGCTCAGAGCCTGGAGCCTCTTTCAGTCTGTGACTCCCTCTCTCTCTGACCCTCCCCTGCTCACACTGTCTCTCTCTCTCTCCTACATATAAATGAAACATTTAAAAAAATTAAAAAAAAGAGTTTTTTATGTTTTGTCTCCCTCCCTGTTTTTATATTATTTTTGCATCTCTTCCCTTCTGTTCATATGTTTTGTATCTTAAGTTCCACATATGAGTGAAGTTATATGATATTTGTATTTCTCTGACTGACTAATTAGCAGAAACACAATTCTGATAAAAATGTAAAGAAAGGCAGAGGTGAGGACCAATGCTTATACACACTATTGAGTTTTGTATTCTGTGTTTATGCCTGACTCATGGCTAACATTTTAGAATAAAAGTCATAAAATCTCAACTTGTGTCTGTTTGTTTATGCATGTAAGTTTGTGTGTTACATATATGTGACATTTCCCACCTCCAGATGGCATTACCAAATTAATTTATAAAATCCCTTACAGAAACTCTATTCTAATTGGCTTAGATAAAAATAAGTGCTTATATAAATTACATGTTACTAAAACTCCTAGAAATATAGAAATGTCGAGAGAGGGCAAGATGGCGGAGAAGTAAGGAGCTCCGTACTTGCACTCGCGCCCATACATCACACAGAAAAGACCTGAAGCCATTGGAAACCTTACAAAACCTGAGAGATTGGGAGAAAAAAGACGCAGAATCCACTGAGAGAGCCTTCTAACGTGAGTGCGAACCGGGGAAGATAAAATCGGGCCGGGATCGGAGACTCCAGGGTGGGAGACGATCCCCCTCTACCCTCTACGGGGAGTGAGAGGGGAAAAGGAGAGAGTCCGAAACAGAAAAACCTCCGCTCGGGGGAGAAAAACCTCCCCTCGGTGCATAGAAAGNTCTACTTAAAAGTAGTTTCCAAAATCTTTCTTTTATCGTTATTGAAATATAATTGACATATAATGTTATATTAGTTTCAGGTGCACAACATACTGACTGGACAATCCTGCATTTAGTATAATAACTTCTAGGTCTATCTATGTTGTCAAAAATGACAAGACTGAGTTATTTTTTATGGTTTAGTAGTATTTGTGTGTGTGTGTGTGCGTGTGTGTGAGAGAGAGAGAGAGAGATCTTCTTTATCAATTCATTTATTTATGGACATTTAGGTTGCTTCCATATCTTGGCTATTATAAATAATGCTGTGATGAACATAGGGGTGCATATATGCGTTTTCATTTTCTTTGGGTAAATGCCCAGTAGTAGTTCTATTTTTTTCATATGTAGTTCTATTTTTAATTTTGAGGGGAACCTCCATACTGTTTTCCACAGTGGCTGTAAAAATTTACATTCCCACCAATAATGCATGAGGGATCCCCTTTCTCCTCATCCTCACCAACACTTGTTATTTCCTGCCTTTTTGATGCTAGTCATTCTGATTGTTTTAAAGTAGTATTTCATTGTGATTATGATTTGAATTTCCCTGAGGATGACTGATGCTGATCATCTTTTGTTTTTTTTATTTTTCTATTTACCTTAAGATTTTATATATACATTTTATTTTATTTATTTTTATTTTTTAAAAATAGTTTATTTTTTGTATGAAACATGTATATTTATTTTTTTAAAATAGTTTATTGTCAAGTTGGTTTCCATACAACACCCAGTGCTCATCCCCACATGTGCCCTCTTCCATGCCCGTCACCCCCCTTTCTCTTCCCCTACCCCATCTGCCCTCAGTTTGTTCTCGGCATTCAAGAGTCTCTCATGGTTTGCCTCCCTCCTTCTCCTCCACTATTTTTCCCCTTCTTCTCCCCCATGGTCCTTCGTTAAGTTCCTCCTAATCCACTTACCTGTGCAAACATATGGTATCTGTCCTTCTCTGCCTGACTTCTTTCGCCCAGCATAACACCCTCAAGTTCCATCCATGTTGCTACACATGGCCAGATTTCATTCTTTCTCGTTGCCATCTTTTAACGTGTCTATTGACTATCTGTATTTTTTTGGGAAAATGTCTATTCAGGTCCTCTCCCCATTTTTTAATCACATTATTTGAATTTTTTGGTGTGAAGTTCTTTATACGTTTTGGGTATTACCTCTCATCAAATACATGATTTGCAAATATATTCTCCTACTAAGTAGGTTACTTTTTATTTTGCTGATGGTTTCCTTCACTGTACAAAAACTTTTTATTTTGGTGTAGTCCCAATAGTCTGTTTTTGCTCTGTTTCCCTTGGCTGAAAAGACGTATCTAGAGAAGTATTGCTAAGGTTGATGTCCAAGAAATTACTGCCTATATTTTCTTTAGAAGTTTTATGGTTTCAGGTTTCATATTTAGGTCTTTAATCCATTTTTGACATTATTTTTCTGAATTATGTAAGCAAGTGACCCAGGTTTTAAATAGAAAGTAAAGGAAAAGAAAGTGGCCTAGTTATATCCTTTGTGTATGCTGCTGTCCAGTTTTCCCATCACCATTTATTGAAGAGACTGTCTTTTCCTTGTTGTATATTCTTGTCTCCTTTATTGTAGAACAATTAGCCATATAAGCATAGGTTTACTTTTAGGATCTCAATTCTGTTTTATTGATCTATGAAAATATTTGATGCCAATACCATAATGTTTTGATTCCTACAGCTTTGTAGTATACCTTGAAATCTGGGATTGTGATAACCTCTCATTTTGTTCTTATTTTGCAAGCTTTCTTAAGCTATGTCTCAATGTACATGTAAGCAATGAAATTTAAAATACAATACCACTGATTGGAGGGGCCAACATGGCAGAGAAGTAGGGGGACCTGAACATCCCACATCTCTCAAACAAAGAAGGCTTGCAGCCAAAGAACTTTGAACCCCAAGGGTCTGGGAGGAAAAGAGACTGACTTATTACTAGGGATACACCAAGACAACCTGACAGGCCATAGGTGTATGATTGGGAACTGGGAGAGATAAAACAAGCTGTGTAGGCATGGAGGGGAGGGAAGAGGAAGAACATCTGGGGAAGCCTAGGACTGTATCTGGACAAGAGAAAAACCTCTGACTGGGACGGAGAAAGATACAATCTCTAATTGCAGGACTTTATCTGGACTGGGGCTGGCTTCCCTGTTCACACAACTGGAGAGGGGGAGCCAACCCCAGGCTCAGTGACTAGGTCAGGGGTGTAGTTCACGAGAGGATAAAGCAATCTCCTCCCTAGAGTGCCGTGGAACAGGAGAAAGCCTGTCTGGGGAACATGTATCCGGTAGCATGGAGCTGTGCTGCCCCAGTACCAGGGCACACCGAGTGGGAGCCTGAATCCCAGCCAAGCGCTGGGGCACAGGAGTCAGCAGAGCAAGAAAGACCACTTCATCTGTGCCCATGGCACAGTGAGGATGGCTTGAACAGAGTGATTTGGGGCACTAGGTCCATGGAGAAGAGACTGGGGGGCCGCCATTTTTCTCACCACCACCAGCAAGGCAAGACCTCAGGGATTGGACAGCAGGGCCCATAGTGGAGACAGGACTGCCTACAACAAACCATGCCCCTAGGAGCCTGGTAACCTCATATCTACTGGAACGGGATAGACGCTGAAGAACCAGATGGCCCTCTCCTCCAGACCAGCGCTGCTGCAATTAATTGCCTGGGTTAATTCTCAGACAATTCTTGTTATATAGATATACTCTTCCTTTCTTTTCTCCTTCTTATCACTTCCCTCCTTTAGTCTGGTTACTCTGGTTGTTGGTTTGTTTAAGCACACATATTTAATCCATTCTCTTGATACATGCTCTACTGCTCCTTCTATATTTTCCTTTCTCTCTCTCTCTGAAATAATTAAGCCATATAGTTTCTCTCTCTTAACAACATTATCTTCTTTTCTTTTTCCCTAACTCCTTCCTTATTTTCCTTTCTCTCTTTCTGGATTAAGCCATTTAGTTTCTCTGCCTGGTCAATGTTTATTTTTTCCTTTTCCCCATGCCTGTCATTTCTCTCTTTGTATGTGTTATTCCATCAGCACCGCTTCCACCCTGTTCTTTACTTGCAGCTGTGTTTCTGGTTTGTTGCTTTCACTTTGGTTTTTTTTTTTCTTTCTGTTTTTATTTGTTTGTGTTTGTGTATTTGTGTTTTCTGTTTGTCTGTTTTCCTTTCCAGGGCTACTTCAAGGAACAAATCAAAGCACACCTGGTGGAGGGTCCAAAACATCTCTATGAGTAGGGAAATAAAATAACCAAAGTCACAACAGACAGCAAGTAAAATTCTCCAAAAAACAACTCCTGAAGGGCCAGGCCACGGACAGTGTAACCCCTCTCCCCTTTTAATATACCAATGCTCGCAGGTGCAAAGTACATAACAAGCTTTTAAAACACATAAGGGACAGAAAACTACCCAAAATAATGAAACATAAGAATTGTCCTCAAAAGAAATTCCAGGAAGAAATGACAGCTGAAGAATTGATCAAAACAGGTATTAGCAATATAACCGAACAAGAATTTAGAATAATAGTCATAAAATTAATCACTGGACTTGAAAAAAGCATAGAATAGAGCACAGAATCTATTGCTGCAGAGATCAAGGAAGTAAAAAATAGTAATGATAAATTTAAAAATGCTGTAAATGGGGGAGGCAAGATGGCAGAGAAGTAGGGAGCTCCGTGCATTTCACTCGCCCCCATCTCTCAAGCGGAGACGGCCTGAAGCCATAGGAACCCTAATAAAATCCAGGATTTGGGGAGGAAAAGTAGACAGAGTCTGCTGAGAAAACCTTTAGGTGTGAGTGCGAACTGGGGAAGAGAAANGGCCAAAACTGCTCAAGACACTGTCCCTGTCGCTGGAGAAGAGAAAAACCTCTGCTCAGGACACAGAGGGATCCGGTTTCCTGCTCTCCAGCAGACCCTAGGCGGGGCACATTCGTCCCAGGCTACTCCCGGGGAAAATGCTCCACGCTCGCCAGCTCGACCTGGAGGGGACGCACAGCAGCCACGCCTTTGTGATTCTGGCTCCGCTGGATCCCTAGGGGGGAGGCGAGAGGCTTGAAACTGCTCTGAGGGAATTACCAGCGAGTTTATATTTTGGGCGACAGGACACAGAGGGACCCAGTTTCCTGCTGTCCAACTGACCCTAGGCAGGACCCACTCGTCCCAGGCCACCCCGGGTGAAACTGCTCCTCGCTTGCCAGGCTGACTTGGAGGGGGCCTAAAGCTGCGCCCTTGTGTTTCTGGCTCAGCTCGATCCCCAGGGGAGAGGCAAGAGGCTTGAAATGACTCTGAGGGACTTGCCTGAGAGTTTATATTTCCAGCAATTTCAATGGGGGAGACAGACTGATATCTGGAAACGAAGCCTGGCTTAAGATATAGAGCACGGCCCACCTTGGCTATGCCCCTGGCACAGGGAGATCACACCCAAAAGAGTGAATTGCAACAGTTGGTTCAAGAAGGTACTGGGGCGCCTCCACTTTTCTCCCCACAACCACAAAGGCAGGACTCCTGCGGGTCGCACTGGACCAACCCATGTCCGTCCCTGCTAGAGAGCTGCCTCCTCCTCCTCCTCCTCCTCCTCCTCCTCCTCCTCCTTTTCACCTTTACCTACTTGTAATGATACCCATTACTTAGCTCGGGGGCCACCTTCTTAATCCCTTTAATTCTGTTCCCATGGCATTCTGTATATTTTTAAATAATAATGCATTGTATTAAAATTATCAATGCCTTCTCCTGTGTGGGCTGTGAGCTCCTGAATGTCAGAATCCATGTCTGATTCATCTTTACATCCTTCCTGCATATCCCAGGGATTGGTACATTACAGATAGTAAATACTTGCTGGAAAAAAAACTAATAA
>NW_027530518.1:540998-548052 GCF_008692635.1 Crocuta crocuta | reverse complement strand
CTTCTTCTTCTTCTTCTTCTTCTTCTTCTTCACCAAAGCTGGGGCAAGACCACTGTGGATGCACTGCCCTGATTAATTCTGGTCACTGGCTTGCTTAAACAATCACATTTAATCAATTCTCTAGATGTAAATTCTACACCTCCACCGCTACCTTTTCATCTCTTTCTCTCTGGAGTGATCAGACTATATAGTTTCTCTGAGTGGCATCATCGTCATTTCTTTTGCCTCCTCTCCAACCATACTCCACTCTTTCTCTCTTTGAAATAAGCCTCTTAGTCTTTATGCCTGCTCATTTCATTTCCAAATTCACTTCCTCTGTGCCCTATCATTTCTCTCTTTCTTTATGCTCTTCCACCAGCACTGCATATACCCAGCTATTTATTTGTAACTGGGAATTCTGGTTCTATGCTTTAGACTGTCCTTTGTATATTGGGTTTTTTCTTTTTCCTTTTCTTTTCTTCTTTTTCTTTTTTATGTATTTTTATTTTTATTATTCATCTTCCCTCCTTGTCTTTTTGCTTTTTCGTTTTCCCTTTTGGTTTGCATGTTTGTTGGATTTGTCTTTGCGTTTGTGTGCCTTTGTTTCCTGTGTGTTTGTCTGTTTGCTTTCTTTTCCAGGGATACTTAAAGAAACAAGCCAAAGTACACATGGTGGAGAGTCCCAAATACCGCTACCAGTAAGAATATAAAATAACCAAGGTTTCAACAAGAGAGACCAAGAGATACCATTCAAAGAACACTTTCTGAATGGACAGGCCCTACACAGTCAAAGAGCCTTCTTTGGTACAGCAGCACTCACAGGTACAGAGTGCATAACAAGCTTTTAAAACTAACAACAGATAGAAAGCTAACCAAAATGATGAAACGAAAGAGCTCTCCTCAAAGAAATTCCAGGAAGAATTGACAGCTAAAGAACTGCTCAAAAGAGATATAAGCAAAATAACTGAACAAGAATTTAGAACAATAGTCATAAAATTAATCGCTGGGCTTGAGAAGACATGGAAAACATCAGTGAAACTATTGCCACAAAGACTATGGAGCTTAAAAATAGTTGTGATGAATTTAAAAATGCTATAAATGAGATGCAAAATAAAATGGAGGCGTCCAATGCACGGATTGAAGAGGCAGAAAGGAGAATAAGTGATTTAGAGGACACAATTATAGAAAAAGAGGAAGCTGAGAAAAAGAGAGTTAAACTGATCCAGGAACATGAAAGGAGAGTTTGAAAGCTCAGTGATACAATCAAACGGAATAATATCCATAACATAGGAATTCCAGAAGAGGAAGAGAGAGAGAGAGGGAAAGGCGCTAAAGGAGTCCTTGAACAAATTATAGCAAAGAACTTCCCCAGTCTGGGGAAGGAAACAGACGTTGAAATCCAAGAGGTGCAGAGAACTCTCCTCAGACATAACTTGAATCGATATTCTGCACGACGTATCATAGTGAAACTGGCAAAATATAAGGACAAAGACAGAATTCTGAAAGCATATAGGGATAAAAGGGTCCTAACATACAAAGGGAAACCTATCAGAGTGGTGACAGACCTCTCTAATGAAACTTGGTAGGCCAGAAGGGAATGGCAGGAAATATTCAATGTGATGAACAGAACAAATATGCAGCCAAGAATCCTCTATCCAGCAAGCCTGTCATTCAGAATATAAGGAAAGATAAAAGTCTTGAAGGTCCCTGGTGGGGGAAAAAAAGATATTTTAAAACATTTCTTCTGGGAATATCTGACCTCGAGCAAACTCCCTCAGGCATTAAGTTCCTCTTAAGAATATAACAGACACCACCTACTCCCCTTCAGTTTCCCCTCAGGAATTTGATGATCAAAATACTTAACTAAAATAGGTAAACCATAAACCTTATGTTACACGAGGGACTTATGACTAGTCTGACTCCTTACACAATGGAATGGAGGCAATCGGGAATGGACAGCCAGCACCTAGAGAAGGAACGAGGGGGAAGGAAAAGAGGGGCCAACCAGAACCCTAAAAATCAAAGATTCTTGCCTATAGTTGCCGGCATTCACCTTCAAATGTCCCCTCTCTGTAAAAAGAGCTTTCATACTACTCTTACTTTCTTTCTTTTCTTTTCTTTTTTTTTAATGTTTTATTTATTTCTAGGAGAGAGAGAGAGAGAGAGACAGCGTGAGCAGGGGAGGGTCAGAGAGAGAGGGAGTCACAGACTGAAACAGGCTCCGGGCTCTGAGTTGGCAGTCAGCACAGAGCCCGACGCGGGGCTTGAACCCACGAACCGCGAGATCATGACCTAAGCGAAAGTCGGACGCTTAACCGACTAAGCCACCCAGGCGCCCCCATACTACTCTTACTTTCTGTTCCCATCCTATACTCTAATAAACTTTTGCCTGCTGCTCATTTTAATGTGTCCACCTCTTCATTGTTGAGAGTGGTGAGACAATGAACCCTCGTTCTGAGGCAAAGAATCCTGCAACAGTATCATCTTTTAGAGATATGCACTAAAGTATTTATAGGTGAAATGGTGTCTGAAATTTGCTTCCAATTATGTAGGGGGGAATTTATGGGAATTTAGATGACAAGAGATGCCCAGGAGTTGGTATTTTTTTGAAGCTGGGGACGGATAGATACATTGGGGTTCATTATACTTTATTTTGCATATATTCTAACATTTCCAAATTGAAAGTTAAACAGAAGCTGGGGGAAGGTGTGGTTAGGGAAGGAACATACACTTTGTGTCACATCAGTTGAGGGAGGCTGCACAGTTCAGGTCATTCCAATCAGGTAATGATGAAGGAGAAGCCCTTTCCTAAGTGCAGAAGCTTCAGAGGATGTGTTAAGAAGGACTCAATCACATTTGGAAAGAGGGAGAAAGAAACGAAATGAAAGTATTTGGTGGATTCACAAATGGACCCTGCAGCTTCACCCTCCAGGGTGGGCCTCTGGGCCTCTGCTTTCACATCCCTTTTCAAATTCACAGCAAGGGGTGCTCTTGCTGATGCAAAATGAACAAACCTGTTAGAATTTTTACAGAAACAGAAAGATAGGAAGGAAGGTAGGAAGGAAGAGAGAGTTTTATTCCAGCCCAAATGATGCCAGCTGCAGAGGATACACAATCTTTTTTTAATGTATAATATAATTTATTGTCAATTGGCTTACATACAACACCCAGTGCTCATCCCAACAAGTGCTCTCCTCAATGCCCATCACCCATTTTCCCTATCTCCCCACCCATCCACCCTTCGTTTGTTCTCTGTATTTAAGGATCTCTTGTGGTTTGCTTCCCTCCTTCTCTCTTTGTAGCTATTTTCCCCCTTCCCTTCCCCCATGGCCTTCTGTGCAGGATACACATATGAGTTCCACATATGATATCTGTCTTTCTCTGACTGACTTATTTCACTCAGCATAATACCTTCCAGTTCCATCCACTGCAAGTGTCATGATTCATTCTTCCAGTTGCTGGAAATGGCATGATTTCATTCTTTCTCATTGCCAAGCAGCATTCCATTGAATATATAAACCACATCTTCTTTATGCATTTATCAGTTGATGGACATTTAGGCTCTTTCCATAATTTGGCTATTGTTGAAAGCATTGCTATAAACACATGTACCCATGTGCCCCTATGCATCAACACTCTGGTAGAGGATACACAAGCTTAACAAAGAAGAAAGTGCTCTGGAGAAAGAATGTTTAATACAGGGTAATGTATGTTTTGTTGTTGTTGTTGTTACATCAAGAGTTGCAAATCATCATGGTGAAGGACATTTTCGAAAATTACAAATTTTATTTTATGCTTTTAGTATGTGCAAGTTGTAGGGTTCTGAAGTATGAGAACAGAACTTGCAAAGAATTTTTACTCTTATCTTTAGTTTGAGATGTTTCTTTTAGGTTATTGGCTAATGAAGCAGATGGACAATGTGTGCTCAGGGCAAAAATAGAGCCCATGCTTTGTAGTTTGGTGAGGTCATTCTGACCTTGTTAAAATTATAGCTTCCCTAGGAGCCCAGGGGGAGGGCCCACAAACATTAAAACTTGAAAATTTCCTTTATCACTCTCAGGGTTTCAGCTGGCAGATGGTGCCACATCTATGCAGGAAGGAAAACAAGAGATGATGAATGGCTTGAGGGGCCATAGGGGTTCCCAGAGCAGAGTCCCCATGTCTCTGGTACAAGAACCTTAGAATAACTGATGCAAGGCAGACCTGGTCTGAGGACCCAGAGTGGGTCACAAACTCAAGCCAGGAAGAAGCAGAAGCAGAGTTTATTGAATAGCATAAGTGATAGAGTATAGCTGGCAGAGTGTCTGAGAGATTCAGAAAGGAAAGTAGAGTAAGTTTCTGTGTCGCTTGCAGTTTATATTGGAAAGAAGTCCAGTATATGTGCTCTTTCAGGAATCTAGAATAGGTTCTACTTAAGGGCAGAGAGACAGGTGAACAACAGGTGTTAGTTCATAAATCAGTGAAGGTAGGGGGTGCTGATGACATTGTCAGCTAAGCTTTGCTGAAAGCTAATGTCCCGGAACATATTTGGGATCCAGCTCTTAGATGTTATCAGGTGCTTGGGGGCTAGGATGAAACTAAAACAATGTTAATTTTCTTGCTTTCCCCTTGGAATAAGAACATAGCTTCTTTGGTTTATTTGGATGCAAGGTGAAATATAGACCATGAGTAAATAGGGCCTCACATAGAAACAGTACAGAGAGAGCCTTTGTAAAAATGGAGTCCATTCAGTTTTCCTACCTCCCAACAACTACATTCTTCAATCTACACCGGCCTTCCTGTTCCCAGAATGGACATACAACCACAGGAGCATGGCCTTTACAGGATCTGTACCCCCTCATGGATTCATTATGTCATTTAGACTAGTCATGGCTCTGAGAACCCTGAAGTAATTGTAATTTTATTTAACTGACTCTTTTCCAATTTTCCCCCAAAGAAACCTCTTTTGCATAGGGTACTATCTCTTTACTTTGATGGGCATCTTATCTAAAACCACCTCCCTAATCCCACTGTGCCACAATCCAGCCTAGCACCCGGCTTTAAGTTTCTTTTTAGCACATATCAACACCTGACATCACATCAGATGTCTGCCTATTAGCTTTTCCCCAGTCTTCAGTAAACAGCACTACTGTTGAACCAGTTGCTCAGGCCACAAACATGAACTCCTCTCTTTCTATCTTACCCCAAGTGCAATCCATCAAAACATCCTGTAAAAAGTGTGAGAAAAAATTTGCAGCCAAGGTCAAGGCTCCTATTCCATTTCTGTGAAGTGTACTGATGCTAGTTTCTGAAACAGCATGTTGCTGTTGTATCCCCATGTTGTATCCCCAGACATTCTCAAGCTCCTCAATGAAATGGTAGAATAAAAAGGTGGGGACATTGTGTTTACATGCATTTGTATTTTTAAAATTTGTATTAAACAATATTTTTATTTTGAGACAATAGTGGATTCATATGTAGTTGTAAACAATAATACAGCAATATCTCATATACACATCATCTGTTTAAGCAAATGGTAACATCTTGCAAAACTATAGTACAATATCATAACTGGTTTATAAACATATACAGGTAAAGCACAGAACAGTTCTATCAACACAAAGATTCCTGATTTAACTCTTTTATAGCTACTCAGAACTCCCTCTCTGACCCTCACATCCCTGACAATTGGCAACCATTCTCCATCACTATAATATTGATATTTATATTTTTATATTGATATTTCAAGAATGCCAAAACAAACCTTATATAGAAGATATGTTCTGTACATGTTTTTTAATATTTGTATTAAATTTTATTAATTGTAAAAATACATAAGCTTGCAAATTTTTGTATGAGTGTTTATGAAAAATTATGACAAGATTGAACTTGCATATGCAATTTAAAAAATTGAAGTGTAATTAAAATGCAGTGTTATATTAGTTTCAGGTATACAACATATTGATTCTACAATTCTATTCATTACTCAGTGCTTGCCATAAGTGTAGTCACCATCTGTCACCATAGAGTGTTATACAGTATTACTCTATTCCCTATGCAGTGCTTTTCATCTCTTTGACTTAGTGATTTTATTTTATTATTTTATTTTATTATTTTTTAAATAGTTTATTGTTAAGTTGGTTTCCATATAACACCCAGTGCTCATCCCCACAAGTGCCCTCCTCCATGCCCATCACCCCCCTACCCTCCCCCCAACTGCCATCAGTCCTCAGTTTGTTCTCAGCATTCAAGAGTCTCTCATGGCTTGCCTCCCTCCCTCTCCCCAAATATTTTTCCCCTTCTTCTCCCCCACGGTTCTCCATTAGTTCCTCCTAATCCTCCTATTTGGGGTCATAGGGGAGTTCTATTGTNTTCCATTGGTCTATGTGTCTGTTTTTTGTGCCAATATCATACTGTCTTGATGATGACAGCTTTGTAGTAGAGCCTAAAGACTGGAATGGTGATGCCTCCTGTTTTGGTTTTCTTCTTCAAAATTACTTTGGCTATTTGGTGTCTTATGTGTTTCCATACAAATTTTAGGATAGTTTGTTCTAGTTTTGAGAAGTATGCTGGTCAACTTTTGATGGGGATTGCATTGAATGTGTAGATTGCTTTGGGTAGTAATGACATTTTAACTATATTTATTCTTCCAATCCATGAGCATGGAATTTTTTTCCATTTCTTGGTGTCTTCTTCAATTTCCTTCATAAGTTTTCTATAGTTTTCATCATAGAGATCTCTTATATCTTTGCTTAGTTTTATTCCTAGGTATTTTATGGTTTTTGTGCAATCGTGAATGGGATCAGATTCTAGATTTCTCTTTCTGTTGCTTCATTGTTGGTATATAAAAATGCAACCGATTTCTGTACATTGATTTTGTATCCTGAAACTTTGCTGAATTCATGGATAAGTTTATGTACCCCAATGTTCATAGCAGCACTCTCAACAATAGCCAAAACATCGAAAGAGCCTAAGTGTCCATCAACGGACGAATGAATCAAGAAGATGTGGTTTATCTATACAATGGAATACTCCGTGGCAATGAGAAAGAATGAAATCTGACCATGTGTAGCAACATGGATGGAACTTGAGGGTG